>NW_027494342.1:165000-269728 GCF_021521415.1 Bidens hawaiensis | reverse complement strand
ATATAGTAAAGGAGTAAAAAAACCGGTTAATCTGAAACCAAACTGGGTCGAGTACGAGTTCGGGTATTAAATACCTCGATTCGGGTTTTTTTCACCTCTATTGGTCTCCACCGGTTCTTTTACACACTAAAAGTTGTTTTTTTAAAATCTTAAGTTCTTTTTGGCTTGCTTAAGCTCGAAAGACTAGTAAGTTGTAACGCTCAAGTTCATTATTAAAAGAGCCGACGCCCAATACAATTCCAACAGGTAAAACTTAAAAATACATAAATTTTGTTAAAACTCAACGAGCCTAAACGAGTATCCGATACAAGGCTCAAGATCCGGCTCTATAACTAAGGGGGTGTTTGGCATAGCTTATATTTTTGTGCTTATGCTTATATCTTTTTGAAGCTTATAGCTTATTTTATATCATTTGATAAGCTTTTTTTTAAGTGTTTTGATTAGCTTATATTTTACAAGTTGATTATACATCTTAATAAGTTGTTAAATCCATCATTTTTAATTTGTTATAGTAATAAGTTACTTCAATATTACTAATCCATCACCATTTGAAGACAAATGAGTAATTTACCCCTTTAAACAAATAAGCTTATTCAAATAAGCTAAAAAACCATCTTCAAATAAGCTTCTTCAAATTAGCTTATATAAGCTTATAAGCCTAAGCTAAAAAAGCTAAACCAAACACCAAATTAAGCTTGTTTTATAAAAAAAGCTAAAAAAGCTATAAGCTTTGCTAAAAAATCTAGGCCAAACACCCCCTAAACAACTTTCGATCCGGCCCCGTTAAGATGTTCAAATCTCGTTCCATTATTATTATTATTATGACACGCAAGCATGCAACGTCGTAAAAAACGAAGGACGTTATAATTTCGTTAGGCAGGGTTCGTTGATAGAAAAAATGATAAAAAGTGAAACCGTCACCAGTCATTTTGTTAGTTGGGACTGACAAAGACCAAAAGTTGTCGGTTTATGTTTTGAGATTATCAGATTAGCCCTCGCACTATCAAACCTTTCAATCCATCCACCAAACGAGTTTCAAATCTTCAAATCTCGTTACAATAATATTATTACCTCCCTTTCAAACTCTCAAAAAATCTCAGATCCGCATCCCGAATCACGCTCGTCGACTCCCCCAATGTTATCTGATTCATTCGTAAAACCCTAGCATTTCAATTCCTTCATTAGATCAACTCAGTTCTTCAATTGATATTCAAATTCAATCAGAAGCGAAGAAGAAGAAGATGTATATGGCGTACGGTTGGCCGCAGGTGATTCCTCTGGAATCAGGCTTATGTCCTACTTCACAGCAGATCGTATTCCTCAAAGTTATCGATCGTCTATTGCTCGTTGTCTGCCCCTCGCATTTCGAGCTCTGGAGCTCTTCTCAGGTCGATTTCTGTTTCGGTATAGATTAGTATGAGTGTGTATTGTGTGATGCTTGTTGAAATTAGAAATTAGGTCAGTAGTTAGGTGATGCATGTGCATTTGATTCTCTGAATTGATAATTAGGAGCAATTAAGCATAGGAATGATTAGTGTTAGGTCATGACTGTTAGTTGATTCGGTTAGTATTGCTGATAATAACATTGATGTGTTTGGTCCGCGAGCTTGATGATTATGATCCTGAGTTTTGTTGACAGTTGTCTGTAAAACTGTAGTTTAGAATCTGGTATAAGTGTTAGAATAAAGTATCCTGAGCTCTTCTCAGGTCGATTTATATCTCGTTATAGATTATGAGTGTGTATTGTTTGATGCTTGTTGAAATTAGGTTAGTAGGTTTCTGATTCTCAGAATTGATGATTATGAAGTGAGCAATTGAGCATAGTTATGTTGATGTTTGTGTATGGAACTGTAGTTGAGTTATTATTGTAAGCATTAGGAGTGATTAGTATTACAAATAATAAGACATCATTATGTATTAATAGATACATTGATGTATATTATGATCCTGAATTTTATTGACAGCTGTCTGTAAAACTGTAGTTAAGAATCTGGTCAGAATAAAGTATTATGAACACTGAAAATGATGCAATAAATTATGAGGTGATAATTGTTAGTTGTTTCAGTAAACATTGATGCATATTATGATCCTGAGTTTTGTTGACAGTGGTCTGTAAAACTGTATTTAAGAATCCGGTGTAAGCTTTAGAATAAAGTATTATAAACATTGAGCTATTCTCAGGTCGATTTCTGTTTTGTTATTAATTATGAGTGTGTATTGTTTGATGTATTATAAACACTGAAAATGATGCAATACATCATCAGGTTTTGATTGCTAGTTTCAGTTGGTATTAAAAAGTACATTGATGTATATTATGATCTTGAGTTTTGTTGACAGTTGTCTGTAAAACTGTAGTTAAGAATCAGGTATAAGCTTTAGAATAAAGTATTATAAACACAGAAAATAATGCAATACATCATCAAGCCAAATTTTATAATAATGCAATACATGATATAACTATGAACTAAAATGATGCAATGCATCGTCGAAGTTATGCAATACAAACAGCAAGTCATGCAATACATCTTTAGGTCATGATTGTAGTTGTTTCAGTTGGCATTTATAAAAACATTGATGCACATTATGATCCTGAGTTTTGTTGACAGTTATCTGTAAAAATGTAGTTAAGATTCTAGTATAAGCTTTAGAATGAAGACAAACACCGAAAATGATGCAGTACCGCGTCAAAGACAAATTTAAGTTGCTTTTCTATCGGTCTTACTGAAAACAGTGTTCGGTTTTGGGGAAGCTTGATGCCTTTGATTCACATTATTATGGCTACGCACAGGAATTTTGTTGACGGTTGAGTTTCTATTGTAAGCATTAGGAATGAATGAATGATTAGTATTAAAATCAACAAGACATGCAATACATCATTAGGCCATGATTGTTAGTTGTTTTAATTGGTATTAATAAATTCATTGATGTATATTATGATCCTGAATTTTGTTGACAGTTGTTTGTAAAACTGTAGTTAAGAATTCGATATTAGCTTTAGAATAAGGTATTATAAACACCAAAATGATGTAGTACAGCGTCAAAAGACAAGTTTAAGTTGCTTTTTAAATTTCAATTGGTCTTACTGAAAACAGTTATGGGTTTTAGGGAAGTTTGATGCCTTTGATTCACATTATTGATGATTATGAACAATTAAGCACAGCTATGTTGGTGTTTGTTTGTGGAACTGTAATTGAGTTTCTTTTGCAAGCGTTAAGGAATGATTGGTATTAGGTCGTGATTGTTAGTTGGTTCAATTGATATTACTAAAAACATTGATGTATATTAAGAAAGATTTGATGTAATTTGTCTGCAATCTTGTTATGATCCTGAGTTTTGTTGACAGTTGTCTGAAAACTGTACTACTGTAGTTAAGAATCCAGTATAAGCTTTATAATAAAGTATTATAAACCCTGACATAAAGCAGTACAGCGTCAAAGACAAGTTTAAGTTGCTTTTGAATTGGTCTTAGTGAAAACAGTGATGCGTTTTAGGGCAGATTGACGCCTTTGATTCACATTATTGATGGTTATGCACAAATATTTTGTACTTTGATGTTAATCTCAGTAGGGTATTCACATATATGTGTGATCATCTGTGCATATGAATTATCAATTCATGTTGTTAGACTGAAGCTGTTACTTGTTAATGAGTGTTACTAGATATTCATGCGTGTGTTTGAGTTGGTTTAAGTGCAATATATGTTTGCGTGGGGTTAAAATGATATTTGTATTATCAATGCTGACCTTTTTTTGGTATAACATTTTGGTGCAGCATAGGGTACGATTAGGGAAGTACAAGAGAGATCCAGATTCAATAGCAAGAGAGGGAGAGAACTTGCAGGCGATCTGGAGCCCTGATACTAAATTATTTGCTGTTATTGTAAGTATGAATTGGCAAACCTCTGCACTGTTTGATTTTGATTCAAATGTAGAGTAATGTAGGTTTTATACGGTTGGCTTTGCTTGCAGACATCTTCATTCTTTCTTCACATTTTTAAAGTCCAATTTTCTGAGAGAAAAATACACATAGGAGGAAAACAACCATCGGATCTGTCTCTTGCAACTATTTCTCTACTTATGAGTGAGGAGATTCCTTTTTCAGGCAAGAATTTAGCAGTGTATGTACCATCTCTACTTCTTAAGGACTTTTATTATAGTTTTGGTTTTTAGTTCTTATGTTATATTTAAGTACATAGCACATTGGGTATTCGTGGTATCATTAATTCACATGGTATTAAAATTTAAAAACACATCATTTTTTATGCAATAGTAGCATGTGAAACTGTGAAAGGTGTTGATACATAAGATGGCAAACTGGGAGTAGGTTTGTCCTCGTACAAGATTTTGATTAGAATATTAAGGGATAGTGTGGGTTACAACACGAAGGGCACCCATGCATTTGATTTTTTTCATTAAGGCAATTCATCTATTAGGAATTTAGAACTATCATATAGGCCACCCAAGCATGTGTTTTGTGTCACCTATGCCAATTTCTTCCAAAAACAATAAAACATGACGAAAATGCCGGTGAGGTTTTTGGAAAGACAACAACTTTAACATACAATTCGTATAAAACATATCAAAGATAGCTATGAATAATAAAAAAAACTGATGGTTGTATTCTTCATTCTTGCATGTCTTTGGTTGAAATTGGTATAAATTACTGAGGATACATACTTGGGTAGCCTATAGGCCCTATATGATAGTTTTAATACATGGATGGCCTTAATGAAAATAGTTGAATACTTGGGTAGCCTCCACATCCGTTATCCGAATAATTTATGAGTATTATTTGATTGTAATCACTGTCAATATAATTTAATTACCAAAAAATGATCATAACAGTGAGTTATGCCCTGAAACGAGGGCACTGCACTTTTTTAGTTATCATCATGTTTTTCAGTTTTGCTTTAGCTCCACAACTTTATGAACCTTCAAATATTTCCCAGAGTATGTGTTCAACTTTTTATCCATTTTGGTGAACCCACACACCCTGAAAATTTGAAGCGAGGACATTGTTAGTAATAAAATTTATTATTATATATTAATCTTTAATTATATTCTTTGTGGCCACTAATGAATTTAAAGTTAAAGCTGTACTTAACTCTGAAAGTAGTCAGAAGTGTTAGATCGACATTTTTAAGAAAAGATAATCTATATAATGTGTCTTCACTTCTCTCGGTCACAGTAAATTTTAATTCTTCTCTTACCTTTGCGACAGGAGCAATATCATTTGTGACAACAAAAACTTGCTGGTTGGACTTTCTAATGGAACTTTGTATAACATGTCGTGGAAGGGTGAGGTAATGCAAGTCAAATATATTGTTTTGCTCAGTGAAATAAACTATAAATGTTTCAGTTAGTTATAACTTATATTTTTGATTTACTGTTGCACAGTTTCATGGATCCTTGGATCTGGACTTCAAGTTAAATAATGAAAATGGCCATACAAAGTTGTCCAATGATGTAGCTTCTGGAGGGGCTCAAGGTGTAATATCATCCAGTAATTCTTTGTCTAGAAAGCCAGCAATCACTTATTTGGACTTTTGTTTGCCACTGAGGATGTTATTTGTTTTATTCTCTGATGGGCAATTGGTGTTATGTTCTGTAAGTAAAAGAGGTTTAAAGCAACCAGATTCTATAAAACCTGAATATTGGTTAGGATCTGATGATGCAGTATGCGCTTCAGTTTCACCAGATCAACAGATCCTTGCTGTTGGCACTAGGAGAGGTATCGTAGAGTTGTACGAAATTAATGAACCCGTAACACTTATTCGGGCTGTATCATTACATGACTGGGGGTAAGTTTTGCTTTTTCATCGATTTGGAATATTTAAATCTCAACCGGGTCAAATAACTCATATTTTATACTCGTTTGTTTCTGTAGATATTCAATGGAGGATACTGGTGCAGTTAGTTCTATTGCATGGACACCCGATAGCTCTGCTTTTGCAGTTGGGTGGAAATTAAGAGGACTTACCGTTTGGTCTATATCTGGTTGTCGATTAATGTCTACGATACGTCAGATTGGTTTAAACTCTGCAACTTCTTCAGTGGTGAAGCAAAACCAAGATGGAAATTATGAACCGTTGATGAGTGGCACTTCGTTTATGCAGTGGGATGAATATGGCTATAGACTTTATGCAATTGAAGCAGGTTCTTCAGAAAGAATACTTGCTTTTTCTTTTGGAAAATGTTGCCTTAACAGAGGGGTTTCTGGCAAAACTCATGTCCGTCAAGTTATCCATGGCGAAGATCGGTTGCTTGTTGTGCAGTCTGAGGATACAGATGAACTGAAATTAACGCATCTTAACCTTCCAGTTATGTGTAATATCAATCTTAGTTAGTACATTGGTGGGTCAGGTCACAGGTTAAAACCGGTTCCTGTCACAAGAAGTAATCTTTTGTACGGGTCAAAACAGTTTTAAGTTGGGATAAATTGACCAGACACACTTTATTGTCATTCTTTTTAATCAATAGCTGCCTAGTTGGTGTATCAAATATGGTTATAGGGTTCTTTTTATCATAATATATTTTATTGATAAAAAGATATTTAGGAGGTTTTATGAATGCAAAAGGAAAAATAGAAATTTGGTTGGCTTTAGATTTAACCCATTTGTCTCATTACACTTTTATTTTACCGGTTTTACCTGTTGGAAATAGAAGAATACCCGAATTGACCCATCCATAAGTAAATGGGTCGCAATCTCCTGTGAATTATGTAAGAACTTCTCTTTATATTGTTGTACATTAGTTCTCATGATTATTCTGTGCAGGTTTCCTATATCTCCCAAAATTGGCCTGTTCTTCATGTGGCGGCTAGTGAAGATGGAATGTATCTAGCTGTTGCTGGTCTTCACGGGTTGATTTTATACGACATTCGGTTAAATAGATGGAGGTTTTTTGGTGATGTTACTCAGGAACAAAAGATTCAATGCACAGGATTGTTATGGATGGGGAAAATTGTTGTTGTTTGCAACTACATTGAGTCATCCAACACGTGAGTTATATTTATACACATTTAGACTTCCTTTTTGTGGTTCATGTTTAATTATATTTACTTTTTACAGGTATGAGTTGCTGTTCTACCCAAGATATCATCTTGATCAGAGCTCACTTCTTTATCAGAAACCGTTGCTTGCAAAACCCATGGTGATGGATGTCTATAATGACTATTTACTTGTCACTTACCATCCATTTGATGTCCATATATATCATGTAAAAGTATCTGGTGACTTGACTCCTTCCAGTAATCCAGATATACAGGTATATAAATCCTTATATTATATTGTTTCTGATCATTAGCGTATGGTTAGTTAGGGTTACTGTAGGCTAAAGTTTCGTCCTGCATTTTTAAGTGATAAAATGACAAACAGCTTTCTACAGTACGAGAGCTATCCATCATGACTGCAAAGTGCCATCCTGCTGCAATGCATTTTATACCTGATCAGCTAGAAAGTGATGCCTCCATTAAAGATGCTTCATCATCTCCAAATATGTTAGAAAAAGAGCCCATTAGGTTTGTGTTTCTTTTTTGAAACATGTAAATGATAGTTTTTGCTTATTGTGAATCATAACTTATTGCCTTTCCTCTTTCAGATGTTTAATACTTAGGGCAAATGGGGAGCTATCATTACTTGATTTAATTGATGGTCGGGAAAGGGAGCTTACAGATTCTATAGAATTGTTTTGGGTTACGTGTGGGCGGTCAGTGAAGACAAATTTGATTGAGGAAGTATCATGGTTAGACTATGGTCATCGAGGAATGCAGGTATCTTTTTTCTTAACTAACCGAATTCTGTTGCTTTAGTTAGAAGTGACTAGGCTGGTTGGGTTAAAATGGTTCAGTTTTAGTACCAGTCGGCTTATCCCATAACCATGCTTTGTCTGTTTTCTATAAATATATAATGTGTCTTATGATTACAAACAATATTATGACATAACTCCATAAGTAATCTAAATTCTTAAATAAAATAATCAAGGAGGTTGTAATAATAGAAAAAAAGATGTTTGATCGATTTAACCCATTCCCATATTAGCTAAGTTTTTCATGGCCCATTTAAGATAAAAGAAACACGGCCTAAATCGATTCATTCATAAGTGAATGGACCAAAAGCGCCACTTCCTACTTATCTGTAATGTATAATGGTATAGCTGTTGGTTACAGGTTTGGTATCCTTCTTCAGGTTTGGACCCCTACAAGCAGGAAGAGTTCTTGCAGGTAAGCAGTTTCAGTTCATATTTCATCACTGTCTTTGATTAAGGAAAGTTGCCAACAACTTCACTTTTGTTTTCTTTTGTGTTTGTTTGTGCACTTTATGTTTTTGGAAGTTTAATGCAAGCCTTATTTAAACTTGTAGTTGGATCCTGAGCTTGAATTTGATCGTGAAGTTTATCCACTTGGTCTGCTTCCCAATGCTGGAATTGTAGTTGGCATTACCCAAAGACTATCATTTTCTGCATGCACAGAGTTTCCATGTTTTGAGCCATCTCCTCAAGCTCAAACAATATTACATTGTCTACTTCGCCATCTTCTTCAGGTATGTCAAGTTTATACTCTACTAATATGGATACTTCTGGTATATAGACAACTACTTACATTATGTTTCTTTATATCGAGTAGAGAGATAAGAGTGAAGAAGCCTTACAACTGGCTCGATTGTCTGAGGAGAAGCCTCATTTTTCCCATTGCTTGGAGTGGCTTCTTTTTACTGTTTTTGAAACTGAAATTTCTAGGTAAAATTTATATTTACAATAACATGCTTCCATGCACTTATTTGGATATTTGTTTATATGAAATCACTTTAGAATGTCTCATATGATAGTTTCTTATATGTTTTGACAGCCCGAATGTAAACAAAGACAAGGCTTCTCTTTTGGAGAAAACTTGTGATTTAATAAAGAACTTTTCAGAGTATTTTGATGTTGTGGTTAGCGTAGCAAGAAAGACAGATGGGCGTCATTGGGCAGATTTGTTTTCTGCTGCTGGAAGATCAACAGAGTAAGTTTTTGAGGTTGTTTAATAAAGCTTCAAGATTTTTGAACCCGAAGTCAAATTTAAACGTGAACTGACCAATATTCAGGTTGTTTGAAGAATGCTTTCAGAGGAGATGGTATCAAACCGCAGCTTGTTACATACTTGTAAGTGCAGACACTTTCTACTTTAAATCATTTTGTTTATTGGAGTTTGAGACAATGTCTTATCTAGTTTTACCTTCTAATGTTTTAGGTTATAGCGAAACTGGAAGGAGCACCTGTTAGTCAATACTGTGCTCTACGCTTATTACAGGTGATGATAAATCTCATTTACGCCCCTTGCTACTCTTTCCCGTGATCTAAACTAAAGAATTGTGCAGGCAACACTGGATGAATCTTTATACGAACTTGCTGGGGAACTGGTACGTATGGGATTAGTAATCTGTATTCTCTAATACCTGTTTTAACTGCCACTTGTATGGATTATACCTTATTGTTGCATGACTAAATAGACTGTTCGTTATCCAGGTGAGGTTTCTGTTAAGATCAGGAAGGGAATATGAACCTGCAAATACCGAGTCAGATAGACTATCTCCCAGATTTCTAGGATATTTTCTTTTTCCTTCTAGTTATAGGAGACAGTCTACAGAGCCAAGGTAACCGAATCATCGTTTCTTTCTATCGTTTTTATGTGAGATTCCATGTACTATGACACTTTGAGTAATATATGTATATTTTTTGACAAAGCAGTTCTTCATCCAGAGAGCAGAATGCACATGTTGCTTCTGTCAAGAATATTCTAGAAAGTCATGCCAGCTACTTGATGTCTGGGAAAGAACTTTCCAAGCTTGTTGCGTTTGTCAAAGGCACCCAGTTTGATCTAGTGGTAAGAGTTCTTTTTTTATTTCTTTGACAAAAGAAACCATTAATATATTGATATTATTTAGGAAAAATACATGAGTATGTTCTTATTGTATTATTCATTTCCAAATTCTATTTGTAGGAATATCTTAAACGTGAAAAATTTGGAAGCGCTCGTTTGGAGAATTTTGTTTCTGGACTCCAGTTAATAAGTCAGAAGGTATTCCTTAACATATTTGTGTTATATGCGTTAAATGTGATCCATGCTTGGTCATAGTTAGAAAATTTATCTATTATTTCATTTCAGCTTCAAATGGGAACTTTGCAAAGCCGGTTGGACGCAGACTTTCTCCTGTCCCACATGTGCTCGGTCAAGTTTAAAGAGTGGATTGTAGTTTTGGCAACCCTTTTAAGGCGATCTGAGGTACATATTCTTAAATATATTACTAGTTTTTAAAGATTTTTATAAATTAATAATGTATGTATAAAATATGTTTTATGTTTTTGTGTTTTTGATACAGGTTCTCATTGATTTATTTCGTGATGATATGAACCTCTGGCAAGCATATAGAACGACGCTGCAGGTATGCGTCTTAAAGCCTACATTAAGTTATCTTAAAATAGAGGTGGCAATTTCTGAATTTCAACCTAATTTATAAACGGGTTGATACCGGTTCATGTGGGTTAAAGCCAACGGGTTTACCTAAATGGTTGAAAGTCGCATGAAGTGTTATTTTATTCTTAATACACATATAGTTCTTGTAATCATATCTAGCACATCATTTATTTGTAAAATTCAAAAATATGTATACAAACGTGTTTACGGGCTAGCCCACAACCCGTTACTTTAATATTGCGCACCTTTATTTTTAATATTTTGCTTAAATACATTACTAATATCATTTACATGGGCCAGTCACATCCGTCGTTTTCTGAATACCATGATTTACTCGAAGACTTGGGGGAGAAACTTTCATCCAATGAAATTACAGAGGAGACCTGACAGGAACACAATTCATTAAATCATCAAAAAAGGTTAACGGGATCTTCAGTCAAAAACTAGATTTCACCACCCGAAGAAAAGGATGAATCGTTCGTCCATGAGGTAAACAAGTAATTTATATGGTCGTACTTTAGCGAGTCAGAAAATGTTTCTTTTCTACATATCCAAGCTTGTTGTTCCATGTTTTTCCTACAAGTTTTATTATTTTGTATTTCTTTTTCAGTTTTTTTTAGTTTTCTGACTATGAGAAAAACCTCAGGGGATAGGCGGGTGGGTTCTAAACCAGAAGTTGAATAAATAAAATACTTTTGTAGTTTGTTATATGATAATCTGATAATGTAAATAAGACTATATCTTCAAAACTATGTGTAAATACAAAGGTAACGACGGAAGATGGAACTCAGTTTATATTTCTTGCACTAGGGGTGCACACGTTCGGTTAGGTCTGGGTTATTAGCCTAAACCGAAACCGAAGTCATCCTATTTTCTTAACCAATCGGTTTTTGGTTTATCGGTTCAGTGTATTTGGTTAGTTTGTCGGTACGGTTAATAACCAAAACCAAACCTGGGCTAAATGTTTTTGCTTAGAAGTACATGAAATGGAGCTATAAATGTATGAAAGTGTGAATGGTTTGTTTTATTTCGGATAAAGAAGGGTATAAAAAAAATGTTAACCGACTTTGGGTTAATTCCGTTTTTTGGCTAATCTGGTATACGGTTTGTTTCAGTTCGGTTCTGGTTAACGGTTCGGTTATTGCTCCTCTATATTGTATAACCATAGAGTCTATAACAAGAAATAAATGAAAACACTAAATAACTCTGATACAAGAAACAGTTTCATGGATCTGTTTGATATATTGGTTGTATTTTAGCTTTTTAATTCTGTTTTGACTTTTGTTTATGCAATTTAATTTGGGAAAAAAGGTGTTTGGACACAATTGGTTTGTCTAAGCACTTTATTGGCACTAAAAGATACCCAATATTCCAATAACAAGAATTGTGTGGTCACTCCCATTTGTATTCCTCTCATGCCAAATGAGACACACATAGTGCTGCTTCAAACTTACCAAATTCGGAACGAATGATTTGTGGCTAGCTAGTTAATGGCGCAAGGCACGTTTGATTTGTGGCTAGCTAGTTAATGGCGCAAGGCACGTTTAGGACACGTAAAAAGGAATCGAACGTTCGAGATAAGACAAGTGTACTATTTACTTTTTAGTCAATTAATTATATAAAAAATAAATAAGGTAATTAGATGAGCAAATACGGTAAGGTTAAAGCTCAACCCGGTTTCTGTCTAGCTTTGGCATAGTTTAAGCCTAGGCCAGATAAAGAATATTGAGGCGCATGGACCAGACGCTCGCCTGTGAGTTGTGACCACATAGGTTTATGTTAACTACATAGGATTATGTTTCTTGGATTTGTTTGCCAGACACTCGCTCTCCAGTGACTACATAGGTTTATGTTAACTACATAGGATTATGTTTCGTCGTTTTATCTCTTGGTTTATGTTTACTCTTTCTCATGGCAAATTAGATGCTTATTCTAAAATCTAAACTGGAAAGAAACATTAAGCCATGACAAGTGGTTGAAACTTTAAACAAACTGGTTTGGTTTCAGTGATTGTTTTGATCTTCGCTTTCGGCTGAATCCATATGGTCCACTAGTCCAGTATCAACACTACTGTGATTCTGTGAATAGAGATGTCTTTTCTACAAAGATAATGGAGCTGACACTTCCACTGAACAATATCTTTTTACTCTTTCCCATGTTCTTGGTTTCACATTTCAAACTAAAAATCAATGGTTTATTACAAATTTTATAACTCTTGTTTTTCTATTTTTCTTAGAATCTGACTAATCATAACAGTACTGATGTTTTATATTATATTATATGTATTAAAAACGAGCACTTGTCAGTCTCACACAATTGACTGTTCATGAAACTCTTTGTTTTCCAACTGACGTGTGTGTCTGTGTAAGTCGTCGTTCTCCCTCTCATTAATATAAAATATAATAATAGATCGTCTACTGTGTTTCTGATCGGAGGTCATTAATAATAAAAAGGTATGAATTCTACATTAACCCCACCCTTTTAGGGGGGTATTTATTATTCAATATTGGTAAAAAAACCGAATTTGAACACGGTTTGGAATTCAATTTGAATTTGTGATTTTCGAACTAACCCAAAATTTGAGTTTACATATGCTATTTTTATATTTACAATATACATGTTTATATACGGAATTTTTCAATGTACTTTTCCACATTTCGGTTTATTTATATCAATCGAAATTCAAATTGGGTTTGGAATTCCAAGTCCAATTCAGTATGAATTCGAGTTCAGTTTGAAAAAAATAGAACTCGAATACGAAAACCGATGAGCAAACCTAAGAGCTTACCAAAAAGTATATAATTTAAATCCAAAATGTTCGATAATAATTCATTGCTAGTGAATAAAAAACAGTTTATTTATGTATTAAAAGTTTACAAACAAAAGGAAAGATAGACACCATTCAGATTTGCACACATCTAATTCTGGATTAAAATTTGAGTTGTCAAAAGTGAGGATTGATAAGACAAAAAAAAAGTAACAACTTGTTGCACAATGCACACCATATCTTGTAATTTGCAAAAGCCAATCACCAACTAAAACTTATGGACTCAAAATGCAAGTTTGAAGCCAATCCAGATGAACATATATTTGCAACCTCATGCCTCATTTTCTTTGGCCCACAAACAAGAACTCCAACACTTGCTTCTTTTTGCTCAAACAAAATCCCTAACAAAAATCACAAAATAAAACTCAAAATTATTTAAAAGAATTAAAATTTTCAACTTTTCATGCATAAGGTATAAGGTATAAGTTCAAGTCTTACTCTTAAGATCCGGCCTTTCGCCAAAATGCACATTTGTAGACTGAAAGAGCGATTGTTGGGGCACGCTTTCAAGCTCTCTATCCGCGTTATAAAACCACGAGTTGGGTGAGCTAACGGGTGTCGCACCCTCCATATTTTGAATTTGCTTCGAATCCATAGCATTACTCTTCTTATTCCACCAAAAACCCACAAAACATGTCACCATTATAGACACACAAATGAGCAACATATTCAACGCGGCCCTTGATCCATACGAGTACACTTTGTTCGTGTTTTTATCAATAGGATAGATGTAAAATCGCGTCAAAAGTCCCATAGACAAAAGGAAAACCACAAAAGAACACGAAATAATCGCGCCAAGCCATAACCAACCATTTTTTCCTAAAACAGGAGTTATGGGCGTATCAGAAGTGTTTGGTTTAAACCAGATGGTACTCACGGGTTTCTTATCATTGGTCACGGGTTGCTTCTCTCTTGTCACATAGGCTTCGATTTGTAACTCTAATTTTGAGAACTCTATAGGTGTACCGGATGTTGGTAATAACAATTCTAACATGGTGAGATCAGACGAGTCTTTAAACGCACTAATAAAGAGAATTTTTGGAGCTTTACATTTTAGCGTCTCGGTTGTGTAAACAAGCTCCCTAAATATAGAGATAAACGGCGTTATCCCACTTCCTCCGCTCACCATCACTAGCATATCATGCCTGAAACCATAACTTGATTTAAGTAAGTATATTCAAATTTAATTTAACCTAACATACACATGTTATTCTCATGGACATTTTACCTTAGAAAGTTGGTTGAGATAGGTCCATAAGGTCCTTCAACGCGTACATCGAGCCGATCATTAGAATTAGGGGATGATAACATTTGGTAGAGTTTACTAGACCAACTCCCTTCACTTTTGATCATAACACTTAGCTTTTCTGGCTCTAAATTACTACTTGAAGTAATGGTGAATGGATGCCATTGAGCCTTTGAAATGCTTGGGATATTGATGAATATGATGCTTGTTGGTGTATAATCCAAATCTGCTTTGAAAAAAAAATTATATTTATTTGACATCTTAGTCGAACAATATTGGTTGGTATGAGTTGTCGAGTTTTACAATGGCAATAGTTTTTATTTAACTATAATGTTATGTAATCTATTTTCTATAATATTCGTTGGTATAAGATGTTGGATGTTATAAACTTATAATGACAATAACTATCACTTTATAAAACTTTATGTTTTCTATAGTTTATGTGCTCGATTATACCTCGGCTCTTGGAGAAGTTGAGCTCGAGAGTTTCACATGGAAGTACACGCGTAGAAACCAAACGAACGTTCCCTTTGGATTGTAAAAATCTCAAGAACCGATCAATCATGAAAAGATAGAATCCAGGAAGCATGATGGAGGCATACGCTATGCCAACATGGAACACGAAGAAGACAATGAAGATGATGTACAAGTGATGCACGTAGAAGAAAACCTCAAACATCTTTCGTCTAATCCTAGGAAACGTCGTCGCCCACATAACCAATCCCGCTACCAAAGCCACCTCTCCGGCTACATTCGATATGTCGGTTTTTGCCCATTTCAACATCTACATCAACCATCACATAACATTAGTTAACTGTTAATTAATGGTATAATGAATCTAATCATATGATAAAAAGTGATGTAAAATAACTTTATGATGGTCAACAGTTTTGGACCATATAGAAGTTGACTTATTAAGTGGAAAATATTCTAACAATTATTGGCTTTATCTTCATTTTCCAAATTCACTGGTGGAATATTTTCAGGACATCTAAGCCATAAAGATTGTAACTAATTTATAAATAATAACTAGCTTTTATCCCTCGTGTTACGGGGTTGTTTTATATTATTCGTTTATAATATTTATATATTTTTTTTAAATTTTAATTTATTTTATTGTAAGGAAGTTAATAATATATTTAGAATTTGATGATGAAAAGATTTAACAAATAACTGAAATGTTATAACCCGTTTTAAAAGCTATATAGGTTTGGTGAGACCCATGAGCGGCTTAATTTTATTACTAAAAAATTATTTCTTAATTATAAATAATATCTTTAAAAAACATATATTAATCTTTAGTATATCTCTATTTTATAGAGATTATCATATCAAATATTTGATAAGATTAATTTTTAATTAGTTACATGAAAAACCCATTTAAGGACAATATTTGGGTTTGGTGAGACCCATACCCCTAAATTCGGATCAAATGCATGAAAAATCTCAATTTACAATTATTGCAATCTGGTGGCTAGAGAGAATGTAAGGAGCAACTAGAGAACTTCTAAAACTTTTGTTTATATATATTATAGATAATTTAAAAAAATGATACCTCAGATATCTGCTTGGTTACTATCCAATAGATAATGTAACAAACACCATGAGAAGTGAAGAGGGTCATAACAATATGTCCAAGCCATATGTGATACTTGATGCTAGCCTCAGAAGTCAGCCCGAACAACGACAATATAGACGATCCTCGAGTCACTGGGAAGAACAAAAATGCTAGGCACAAGTTGCCAATTAACCCGAATCGTAGAGCCACTGAATCCAACTTTGATTGCCACCTGCCAACCAAAATAATATTGAACTAACATATGTAACATAGAACAAATGAACAAATATATTGATTTATTCACATACACTTCCTCTCCTTTTTTGGCAGCTGATTTATGATTAATTTTGGAAAAACCGACGTGTAAGTACGTCGTGAAAGACCATACAATGAGAGCGATAAACATAACGAAGAACGCAAGCTCGATTTTTGAGACAATCCCGAGACCTTTGATGATCATTGGCCTTCTCCATATACTCAAGTTATCGGGTTTAGCTTCTTTCTTTCTAAAGGTTGAGAAGATAAAAATATATTAACTATCATGGAGTAATAAAATTTGAGCAAGTTTAAATATGTATATGCAATGACTATTATACCCTTCGTCCCGGTTTTGGTTCGCCTTTTTTCTTAAATGGAGATATACACTTCCCACGACCGCCATGAACAAAATGGGGAGTGTGTAGAGTAACATCGTCGGACCTAAAATTTATACGAAAAAAATAAACTAGTAAGATAAAAATAAACACTTAAAATTAAAGTTGTTACATTATGTGTTATCTTGTGTTATCATGCAACTAGACTAGACCAGTAAAATAGTAAAATCGGACTAGATTCAAGTAATGGCGATTCAAGAAGTGGAAGCGAACCTTGAGTCCCGAAGTAAGTAGAAGTGGTGTGGGCTCGAACCCTAACGAGCCACTTTTGCTTATAGACATAGGTTGGTGTGATGATCCATAGGAAAAGATAGCCTATGAAGACCATCATTGCAAGCCCTTTGATCATCTTCATAATCATCATCATCATCTTATTATTATTATTCTTACTCTCTCTTGATATATTGTTGGTTTGCAAAAGGAATAAAGGGAGACTGCTATTTATAGAAGTGAGATTTAGTTAAAAGTGTACCAAAGGGTATATTTGGAAAACCACTGTTTTTTAATGTTTTGACATATGCGTGTGAATATATAAAAGTGTAGCTAAGATCATGATAATATATACATATACGTATCATGTGTATCAGTGTATGTGTATATTATTATGCAAATGGACCGTGAAGAAAATGAGCATATAGCATGTTTTATGCCCTACTATTACGCATAATCGAAGTCATGTAAATATTAAGTTTGTATACATCTGTTTCTTAATATTAGTCTTTAAATATTTTAACAAATGTAACAAAAATTGATATAACGGGACATGGTTGGCGATAATAAACGTTCGCCCATGGTTGCCCGGTAGGTTGCCGGACCTGGACCCAAACCAGTTCAGTTAATTGGTATGGTTCGAATCGACACCCTTTTTTTTAAGTAAAACAAATATTCTCACTAAAAAAAACTTTATTATTGTATTTCTTAAAATACATATATATTTTATTATTACTACTTTATAAACAACATAACAGTATACGATATAAGGGTGTGTTTGGGATTGCTTATTTAAGTGAAAAAAGACTTTTTATTAAAAGGGCTTATAAACTTATGAAATTTTGAAAAGAAGTTTTTAAAAAAATGTTTGGATTAGCTTATGTGTTGAAGAAAACCAAAATGACCAAAATGTACACTCTTTTTTAAAAGGGTTTAAATCAAACTCATTAAGTTAATAAGTTACATATTCCTAATTATCAAAATCCATTTATTTTGCCTTCATCATAAGTTAAAATCCATAAGACCTTATGGTTTGCCAAACACCTTATATACCTTATTAACTTTTCAAAAAGTTTATAAGTATAAGTTGATAAAAATAAGAAATCCCAAACACCCCCCTAAAGTTATGATGTTATCCGTTTCTTTTATCTTCGTGCGAAAAAGCTAGAGTAGTTTATTGACCGGTATGGTATTCAAAAGTTGGAATAATAACAATCTTATATAATTTTTATTATATATGCCAATTTATCATACATACATACATAGATATATCAGGGCCATCTCCGAAAATCGTTATAAATTTTTGGGTCGAATTCGAGAAAAAAATTTGGGTATTAATTAATAAAAGGGTTTTTTATTGGGTTTGAAAAGTTAAAATTTCAAATCGGCTTATTGAGAATTTGGGTTGTGCAAAATTATTTTTATAAAAATAGGATTAAATGAATTGAATGATTATGATTAAACATTAACGATGCATAATCCCCCCCCCCCCCCCCCAACACACACACGCACCCCAAAGCCGGAATTGACATACGTATATTATAACTACTTATATATAATGTTTAACTAGATACATACTTTGGAAATTATTTAATTACGCATCATATAAAGATAAATTGTAACCCATGCCATGGCTTTAGTTTAATTACTACAATTTGCAGGATAAATCATAAAAAAGAACAGTTGACAAACTCTAATTATCAAAAAATCTCACTTCTCAACTATCCTCAATTAGCATATTAATTTGTTTGAGTTTTTTTGTAGACGAATTAGAATGAATGCATGATTCATGTAAGAGATTTGTAAGAAGAGAATTTAATTTCATTTTTTTATTTGGTTTGTATTATGTCATGTGGGAATAGAAGAGAATTTAGTGTTGCATGGATCATGCAAAAACAATTTTATGTCACCTTTCATCATTACTTTATTCTCAAGCCACACACTTGTGCTCTCCTAATTGTTTTTGTGATTATAGCCACTCTTTGTTGGTTCTTGTAATTTGTGAGTTGAAACTTGTACAGTTTAATTTATCAATAGAAGATTTTTAATTATTAATTTAATGTATAATCTTAACAACCCTTTACAAAGTACATCCATTATCCATAGGCTAGATTGCTAGAATAGTATAAGTTCTTAATTCAAATTGTTTTACAATTTGCACCACATTTTTTAAGTTGTGAATACTTAGGAACGTTATTTGGAGGCTGGAGCTAGATGCATGTAACATGAAGAAAATCCTTTAGAAGGGATATTCTCGATCGCCTTAAGCATGAGCGTAGGCAGCTTTATGGGAACGGGGTTCGGCCGAACCAGTACTGTTTTAGTGTTATATATTAGTGTATTTTGACATAGCACACGTACAAAACTCAAATCAAGTGATAAATAATTGGTCGTCTGTCCCTCAAAAATTTTCAAACCCATAGGAAAAAATTTCTGTCTACGCCACTGGCCTCAAGGAACACCCTCCGGTAACTAAGTCGACTTAACTAAACTGTATACGGATGTGTGTCACAAACATGTATGCAATATGTATATGAATATATGATATAGCCTGATTCCGGACATCATCACCTAACAAAACCATATAACATCGTTTTAAGTACAATCTTTCTGCAATTTACGTCGCTACAATTACATTTGTGCACATGGGCATGCGTTCTTTGGAGAGGTGGTTTGATGTGGAGCTGCCAGGGGCGGACCTATGTGTCCCGTAAGGGGGGCGGCCGCCCACCTTAAATTTTTTTTTTTAGTGTTATTTGTATATGAAAATCCCGATCGCCCCCCATAAAATTAGTGTTAAGTTCCGATGTCGCCCCCCAAGAAAATAAATCCTGGGTCCGCCACTGGGAGCTGCTACGTTAAAGGTGCGAGTCACTACTAGAAAACTGAGTATCTGTAACTGTAATTTATAGCGGTCGCAAAACGCCAATGTGTTTAACGTAACATAAAAACAAACTTGTTTTAGTCAATTTTCCATAAAAGATTTTCATATTTATATGCCAAATTTTACAAAAGAATGATTTCATATACCTGTTAACATAAGTGTTTTTTTTTATAAAAAGTAGGTATTTACGTAGCACCGGTCACCTTGTTACAAATCCCTTGCTAACATAATAAATTTATGACACATATATAACAAGATACAAAGTGTAGGTTTTTTAAACGGAATATGCTAGTCGATCTCAATACATAAGTTTAAGAATTACATGCCATTACGTACACACAATGCAAAACATGACAAGCTTCACCATGTCAATTAACAAAAAAAGTGTTTGCTACACAATAACCATTTACATATTAAAAAAGTACATGATTAAATTTCAAGTAGAGTTCACATGATATTATAAGTTTATAACACATAACAAATAAAAATGGCTTGTGACATACATTCCGGTTTTAAAAGACAAAGCAAGAGAAGAGTAACCTTATCCGGCAAAAGCTAGTTATAATTGCCTATTATGATTTCCTTTCCTAAAAATTGTATGTGTTTTATACTTTTGTAGTTTTGTTTTTTTACTAGTTTCGTGAAAAAAAAAAGTATTTTTGTCATGATAATGCTACATAAATCCTTGTCATTAACACGAGAGCATTGTAATAGTGCAAGATACGATTCTAGTGGGTATGCACAAGCAATAAAATTGTTAGTCTCACCATAATGAGAGCGATTAATTTATAAAAATACGCGTTTCATGTATAACAATAGGCAGCCATACAATATAACAGATCGTCTTGACTAGATGTTTTGGTTCCTTGTAGGGAAATGGAGTTTATGGCCTTTGACTTGTGTCTCGTGACATATGGAATTTGTTCGGAGTTTGGACGTTGGAATGAAAGGTGTTGTTCATACTTCATAGCCCCCATTGTCGCAAAGTTAACTTCATACTCTCTTGAACGTCTTAGATGCGTTCTAAGATAAGCCTTATGAGCTATGGTCCATTGATCCAGACAATTTATAGGTTACACGCTTATACTTGAAATAAATAATATTTTGTAACTTGTGATTTGTATGGGTCATTAATCTTATCTTAGAATGCGTCTAAGCCGTCAGGGAGTCGAAAGTTTACTCCTTGACACCATGCTCTGAAGTTTGGAAAAACATTATCCGATGCATAATTATGAAAAATAATATTTCATTTAGTTGAGTTTTATCACTTCTAGTTTTATGGCACGAATCTTTCATATTGTTCGAATCCTTCTGTGTTTAAACTTTAAATTAAAAAAAAGAATTGAGGATAAACATGGGCTATCTAATATCTATCACAAAATTAAAGGCCCATTAAGACCTGTTTACTTAGGCACACTACAATCTGACTGAGCCCAAATCTGAAGATGTAGCTTTTGTTTGAACCTGGGCTGGTCATCGAATACAAGCTCGTTAACATTATTTTTTGTCGTCTTAATTGTGTCATTTCGAATACCTTTGTCAGTCACCAACCTTTAACCTTTAACCATCATCAAGAAACATATAGGGTGTGAATAGTTCGATATGGGTCGGCTTTGGGTTTAAAATGAACCAAGAGCTAAAACTTTGGTTTTTGAATTTCTAAGAACCGTCCAGTTGTTTTTTTTTTGGGTTTTCTCTTTTGGACTTCAAAGGTTTAGAGTGAAAAACTTTTTTGGCCCAAAATATTAAACTTGAGCCTAAATTGTTATGTTAATAATTATTAACCAACTGATTTTTATATATTTGAGCTAAAAATTAAACTCATATAAATTACTAAAACTAAAAAATGAAAATTTTGATTAGATACAAAACGAAAATCAAAACCAAAAGCAAACCGTAAATTCGGGCATTACAAAACATTAAACCAATCAGTCGCCTTTTGTTTTTTCGGTTTTGGATTGTTTTATTGTTTTTATTCACATATTGTCTCCAATTGACCTTGGTAACTCCAGAATAGGCGTGAGCAACGCCTCAAACTCGGCCCGTTACCCATTAATGGAGAAATTCACAACCGAGACTCGTCTCTATTACTCTAGTGCGATTCGGGTTCTCACATGTTTATATGCTAATCGGTTCCTGAAGACCCGTATGTAGCACAATAAACTTAGGCTCAATTTGATGCTGAATTACGAACGGCCCAACTTATCATCAACTAAATTATTTGTTGATGACACTTGAATGATAGTGAACAATCTAATGAATTTATTACTTTACAAAACACAAATATCTTTCAAGAACGATAAAAATATCATTTCATAAAAAAACAAACCAACTTTAATCAATTAAGAATATAAAAATAAACATAAATCAACTCAAAACATAAAATAGACAAGAAAGAAAAAAAATCAACCATAAACCAACAAATTAACCACTAAAATAGATGTGATCATGAATTTTTTCTAAGACTAAGGTTTATAATTGATTTGATATACAATCGGCTACACGGGTCTCCCTACAAACCTGTTGTTGGAACCCGTGACCCAATTACCTTCATATTTCATACCCGGAAAATGACCCTAATAGATCATTCGCATTAGCTTCTTCAAATTACGTGAGGGTTTCTCTACTTTTTTAGAGTGTGGGAAAGAGAACATACACTATTCATCATCTGTAAATATTTTAATATTTGTTGAAATTGAATGATAGAGCAAATATGACAATGGTATAAAAAAATATTAAAGGTAAAATTTATTTTTTATAATTTTTAGTATAGTTTTATAAATTCTGCCTGGAATACTCTAATAAAATAAACCTTTTAACCAAATGCCAACCTTGTAACTCAATTTCTTACTAATTAGATCTTTAATTTTTAAAAGTAAAACTACCTTTTTTAAACTACTTTTATTTACTTTTTAGTTTTAACATTTGTATTTTATTAATTTAACTGTCAATTCTCTAGCTACTTTTATTCGTTTGTTATTATTAAAAGCTAAATGCATGAACTTAAGTTTGTTAATCGGGAATGAGAGTTAAACACACAAAACCAATTAGATGTCTCACAAATTATTACCAACCTTCATATGAATAAGAGTAATTAATTATTTACTTTATTACTAAGTCAATATTTATTACTCACATTCGTATATAAACACAAAATGAGTTGACCCTAAACACAACCCAAACACAACAAATTTAACGAATCAACACGACACACCACAAATAAAAATATACAAGTTATGTCAGAGTTGAAAAACATCAACATGCTAACCCGTCAACCCAACACGAGTGACAATATATAATTCTATGTAGAGGTGGGCAAACAAACCGATTAACCGACCCGACCGACCTGAAATTGAACCGAAACCGAACCAGTTTGAAACCGATTATGTAGAAACTAGTTCGGAACCAATTGAAACCGTTGGTTTGGAACCGGTTTGTAATTTTCTCCCCAAAACCAGTTAATCGAGCCGAAACCGGCAACAACCGGTCAAAACCCGAACCGAAACAGATCGTAACCTGGTAAAAAACCAGGTTCAAACTGAATTGAAACCGATCATAAATTAGTTTTGGCTTTTTAGACCAAACCGAACCAGTGTCAACCCAAAATGGTTTTGAGTTTTAATCCGGTTTATGCACCTCTAATTCACAAACCAAGACAATAATAATAATAATAATAATAATAATAATATTTAGACACCACCACATCTTACTAATTCAGTAACACACATTCTCTCTCACTTTCTCTCTCTCTCACACACAAACTCGCCGGAACTCATCTCCGGCAACCACTCACTCACTGAGCTAACTCATTGACACATGCTATCCGTTATCACCATCTCTAATGTCAATATACGATAAAGCATTCATGAACACCGAGCTCTCAAAACCCACATCCATCTTCGGCCTCCGTCTATGGGTAGTCGTCGGAATCTTCGTCGGCGCCATCTTCGTCCTCTTACTATTCCTCCTCTCCGTCTGCTATACCTCCCGCCGCCGCAGCCACTACAAAAAACCAAACAACCAAACCCTAACCCAACCACCCGCCACAAAAGACATTCAAGAAATTGTTTGCAGACAATCATCATCGGCTGTTCCCGAGATCCAAATCGACATCGGGAAGCCCGAACACCGTGTCGTGTTCTCGAGTGGGGAGAGTCGAGCCACGAGCACCGATACGGGCCATACGAGTGGTGGCGGTGGCGGTGGGAGTTCGGTGTTGCCACAAGTGTCGCATTTGGGGTGGGGGAGGTGGTATACGCTTCGGGAGCTTGAAGCGGCGACTAACGGGTTGGCGGATGAGAATGTGATTGGGGAAGGGGGATATGGGATTGTGTATAGTGGGGTTTTGGAGGATAATACTCGTGTCGCGGTTAAAAACTTGTTAAATAACAGGTGATTGTTTACAACATTAGACTTTTAGGTGTCAGTGACTTATAGTCTAATCAAGCATATGCTTGTGTAGTTGTTTAAGGGACGGGATCGTGAAAGAACTTGTTCTTCGTACAAATTAAATTAACGTGCTAACTGTGAGAATCAAGCAGTGTAATTATAATTACTCTACGTTGTATATATAATTACATTGATTTTCACGGTTAGCACGGTTAATTTAGTTTGTATTTGATCCAAACTCATTGCATATGTATAGTATGCATGTATTCAGTTGTTCATTTGATTAAATTTTCAACAAATATAGCAAGTTCTTGCATAGATATCACAAATTGAGTAGACATATTGTCATAAACCACCGAGTAATCAGAACAATGGGACGGGATCATGAGAGAACTCATTCTTCGTGTGAGAACTAAAGAACTTAATACTACATATATGCAATATGTAGTATGTATAGCATATATGTAGTATATACTACATATATGTAATGTATACTGCATATATGTAGTATGAAGTTTTCTATTTCTCTCACGGAGAATGTAATCTCTCACAATCATGTCCCATTGTTTTGATTAATCGATGGTTTATGACAGTTTGACAACTCAATTTGTGATATCTATGTAAGAACTTGTTAAATGTGTTAAGGGTTTGGTTAAAAGAACAAGGGGATTCTTTATGGTTTACAAGTTTTAGTCTTTTTGAATTTTTATACTATCTTTTTTAATGTAAATTTTGCATTTTTTTAACCTATGATAAACAAACAGGGGTCAAGCTGAGAGGGAGTTTAAAGTAGAAGTAGAAGCGATTGGACGTGTGCGTCACAAGAATCTTGTTCGTTTGCTAGGATATTGTGTTGAAGGAGCCTATAGGTAAGAACTAACTTTATGAAGAATTTTATTTTCCAAAGTTTTCATTTTTGTTATTCTTATTAAATGTTCTTTTCCAGGATGCTGGTCTATGAATATGTAGACAACGGGAATCTTGAACAGTGGGTTCATGGTGAGGTTGGGGATGTTAGCCCTTTAACGTGGAGTATTCGTATGAATATCATTCAGGGAACTGCAAAAGGGTATGTTCGTGAAATTTGTTTACCTAATTTGCTTGTAAGTCAAGATGTGTTGGTAAATGTTAAGCCTTTATATTCTTGTTATTACAGTTTGGCGTATCTTCACGAGGGTCTTGAACCGAAAGTGGTTCATCGTGATATAAAGTCCAACAATATATTACTTGATCGCCAATGGAACCCTAAAGTTTCTGACTTTGGGCTTGCCAAGCTCTTGGGTTCGGATACAAGTTATGTGACAACTCGTGTTATGGGAACGTTTGGGTAAGTTGGTCCGTTTTCTTGAAATCTACGCTGTCAAATGTACTTTCGAAATTTAAAAGTTGGTCCGTTTGCTTTCAGTTATGTTGCACCAGAGTATGCGTGCACCGGGATGTTGACCGAGAAGAGTGATGTATATAGCTTTGGAATACTTATTATGGAGATAATCACTGGGAGAAATCCAGTTGATTATGCTCGACCACAAGGCGAGGTATGCATAATTGCATATGGGTCCATTTTGGTCAACTCAAATTATTTAACGGGTCAATTTTGGATGTGTATTTAAACAAGTGCATATTTACAGGTGAATTTAGTTGAATGGTTAAAAACAATGGTGGGAAACCGTAAATCTGACGAGGTCGTTGACCCAAAGTTGCCAGAAATGCCATCTTCAAAAGCGTTAAAACGCATACTTTTAGTAGCTCTTCGGTGTGTTGATCCGGACGCAACAAAAAGACCAAAAATGGGACATGTACTTCACATGCTTGAAGCTGATGACTTGCTGTTTCCCACTGTAAGCATAATTATTTTCCGGTTTTGACTTTTATTCGGTCAAGTACCTAAATCATTCCTGGATGATGAAGTTCATGGATTTTAGGAGTAAACTACAAAATTAGAGGAATCTTATTAATGTTATAAATTTATAAAATTATTATTAATGATTGCTAATGGACAATAAGTGAATAAACTATGTTTTTTATTAGTAAATGATAAGATAGAGGAATCAATTGGCTGCTTTAAATACTTTTTAATGATTAATAATTAAAAAGTTTTAACTTTTTTTAAACTTTAATTTGCAGGAGAAGAGAGAATCTTCGCGTTCTAATCGCGATTACAAGGTTGACAATATCGGGTTAAATAATAAAAAATCGGGCGATATAGATTCTGATACCGGCGAAGGCGATAGCAGTAACAGGAATCATAGATGGAGATAACAAAACAAACATAACGATCGATTTCATGATAAAAGATCTGAGGTCTGCAAATTCTCTCAACCTTATATTACATTTATAATCTGTTATTTATTATATTTTTTTCATTTGTTTTAATTTTGTATTTACTATTTAAACAACTATTTAATTATTTTTATTATTATTCTTTCAGTTTTTTTATTTGTAATAAAATTATATAAAATAAAAATAAAAAAAGTTATAGTTGCAAAATGGGACCCCAAACAAGCAAAGTAAGCATCTTTCTTTTGGTGTAAAAGTGTGGTTTTTTTTTTTTGAATTTTAATGCTTTCCTCCTACTATTTACAATATACCACCATTGCCAGCTAAGTTTTGATTGGTTTAAATGTGGTTTTTGAATGTAAAAGTGTGGTTTTTGATTGGTTTTGATAGTGTGGTGGGACCCATTATCCAGCTAAGTTTTGATTCATTGAAACTTGCTGCAGCTGTACAGCCGCAATTTGTCCATACACAACGGCAATTGTCTAAAAGCCCCACATAATGGCTTTTATAATTTTATTCTATTGACTTTATTTTATATAATTTGATCCTTTATTTTTATAAAAAGTGGTTTGTGTTTTGGAATTTTATCAGACTGAGTGTAGTGGGCCAACGCTTTGATCGACATTAGTGTAGTGACTTTATTTTATATAATTTGATCCTCTAATTTTATAAAAAGTGGATGTGTTTTGGAATTTAATCAGACTGAGAGTAGTGGGCAAACGCTTCGATTGACATTAGTGTAATGACTTTATTTTATATAATTTGATCCTCTAGTTTTATACAAAGTGGTCATGCTTTGGAATTTTAATTAGACTGACTGGGCTAACGTTTCAGTCGACGTTAGTGTGGTGACTTTATTCTATATAATTTGATCCTTTGATTTATAAAAAGCGGATGTGTATTGAAATTTAATCATACTGGGTGTAGTGGGCTAACGCTTCACTCGACATTAGCTTTTAAGGGCGTTAGGCACTACACTAAAAGAACTTGAGGTGCCAAGGGGTAGGAGGTTAGGAGCGACATCCTGTTGGTGGGCGTGTGAGGGCTCGGGTGTGGGGCCGACTTTGTTCTAACCAATCACAAACAACCCTCTCACATAGTTTTATATCAAATAAAATTTAAAAAATAAAAATAAATGTTTTTAGTAAAATCAATACATGTTTTTAAGGAAAAAAGTTAGTGTCTCACGCCTACACGACAGAGACGTGTAAGTCACTTTTTCATTTTTTAGTTAAACTACTAAACATAGTCTCATAGGTTGATGGAATGACTTGTATGGTTTGGTTATGTTAAAAGAAATTTTATATATTTATTTGAAAATTCAAGGAAAATTAATTATATATGGATTTTGTTTTGATATTTATGAGTAGGAAAGAATCAAGGTTTTATGAACGTTATACTATTTAAAGTATATGTGATGAGGAGCCAATCACTTGCATTAAATTATATGTTTTAAGGAACGTTATAATATGATAGTGATTTGTTAAACAGTAGGTGATAACAACAAATATCAACATTTTAATAATTTAATCCTATCATTATTGTGTATCTCAATCATTAACAATTTAACATCCCCATCACGATAATGGTTAGGATTGTTATTTACCTAAACCCAGTTTAACCTGTTGGTTGACGCACATGTATTAGTGTTCTTATATACTTGTCAAGTAAAAAAGCACCGTTTATCGTGTATTATTCATAAAATCAGGTGAGGGACATGGTGTTTTAAACTACTATTGATAGACTGGATAAGATTTTGGTCTCTAGATTAGGTTACGGTTCATGATATTAATGAACGGTCCATTAAATGAAAATCAGAACCAAGTTTAAATATCTTTTATTGCGTAAAAACAATAACTCAACTGAAGAGTCCTCAGTTTAGCGGTACCAATGTATTGGATAAGGGCTAACGGCTAAGAAGGTGAGGGTTGTTCAAGTCCTGTGGTTATAAAAATACAATGTAATTTAGGAGCATAGTTCATGTGTGAATTGTTAAAAATAATCTAATAAATTTTTTTGCTATTATTCATTTTGGCTTATAATTCAACTTGGTATCTACTAAACGTATCTCTCACAAGCTTATCGGTGAGTTCAACCTCATTAAAAAAGTATATTATCCCTCTCACATGTAGGTATGCATAGTCATAAATTTGTATTTCAGTTGAATTCATTCACATGATAGCAACACAAAACCCAAGGTTTCTACCCTCGCCGTTCGCCCATCAATAAATGGACCATTTGTTACGGAGATAGAAGACAAACCTGGAAGCATTAACCGATATGGTACATCAATACATGTTCCTAATCCTATGCCCATTCCAGTCTTGTGTAACTTCGCTAACTCCTCATTCTCAACCCGTATCTTGTTTCTGAACGTTGGAAGAAGACTCCCTAACCCTTGTCGATCGGATGCTCACGATGCATGCAGCTAAAGGTTCTATGATCTTCTATACAATTGTGAGTTGCCGTTTTGTCATGCTTTCTCTTTTTTAGGTAGGACATGGGGAAATCCTTCTCGCCTCTTCCTTCCAAATTGACCCAGATATTTTTCACATGGCAGAGTTGGAGATGTTATAATCAAATAATCAATTTTGATTGATGAGTCTTATGATTCAGCGACCACGCCACCAAAAACTAACGGCTAGTTAAGTTTCCGTTAACTTTGAACCCATATACGTAGTTGGGATTATTTTTGTCATTTTAATAGCTAGAGCTTATGCCAATCGGGCATAGTTGGAATTATACGAAGGCAGTTTGCCTTGTTTTAATAATAAAAAAATGGTCATTTTATATGTTTAAACTTTATAAAAAAAACACTATTTTATAAAACTAACATATCATGGCTCTCATTAGTGACATACTGACAAGTATTATTTTGTACTTCCACTAGCAAAACATAATATATCATGACAGCTCAATGACTTATTTATCTACTTAACTATTGGACAATAACATACCAATCGTTTTAAAATAATAATAATAAATAAAATCAAATGACAACGTTTAAGAAAAATTGATTTAAATAAAGTTACACGCCATTTGTTATTATTTAAATATCTTACTTTTAAACAACACGTCAAGAGATTTTGGTTATTATTATTATTAAATAAAATCACTTTTAGACAACACGACAAGAGATGTTGGCTTGTTGCTATGGTTCAAGACTTCGAGTTGAAAAAAGAAAAATAATTCAAGTTATTGATCAATCACTTGATGAGATATTGATCCGCTAAATCATAGTTTTCCTTGTGAGACGTGCTTGGTTACGACCCAAAAATTCTATTATTGGGTTCGTTTTTCAGGGACATGATATCTATTAACTCGTGAATTTATAGTTCGAGTCGGGTCACATAAACAATAATAACTTATCGATGCAACCGTAAAGCTAAAGCAACAATTAAGCTTTAGGTAATTGTAACCACGAAAAGGTAAAGCATTGTTCAATAACTAGTTTAGTGGAACAAATATAGTACTTAATCAAGTCCAAATTATCATTTTTCTCTTTTTTTTGAACGACAGAAATTATATAAAGTACCGACTAGCAAGAAACTAGCCGAGCACAAACAAGAAAGAAAAATTACATGAATAAAAGAGGGTTCTTCAACCACTCTAACCAATTAACTCTACACTTACTCTTTCTACTCGAATACCAAAGGAAAGAGAAGTAACATTATCAAACAACACCGCATGCTTTATACGTGCTTTCAAAAAAACAGTATCATTTCGAAGCTTCCAAATTGCCCACCAGACGACATAGATTATTACACCCACGATGTCATTTTTCTCTTTTACTTCGTTTTTCAAATACAACATGCACAGATTGATCTTTAATAAGTTAAAGATTTGGAGACCGGTGGTCGAAAAGTTGTAATATACATTATGTCGTTACATATTAAAACATATAAATAAGTTACCCTTAAGTGATAGTTTAAGCATCTTTTAGAAGAAGATTTAAGCATGCATACACAAATTACTAAATTAGCCGTTGTACTATATTGATGAGAATTAATAAACTAGTCATAGAGCCACTTAAAATTTAAGAAATAAACAAATAGTGCATAAAATGAAAATAAAGAAAATAAGACATTGTGGTAAAGTCGACCACCCATGATGGAAAAGATCTTAACTTATTTTGTATCTAGTGTATGGCTACTTATCCCTTTTAAGTTCTACATATTTCATTTTATTGTGGATGCATCAAAGTTCCTTCGGCTGGAGATTTTTTTTTCCAAGTCACATATAACTATTTTTATGCCCAAAATCATCAAAATGTAGTATAACATACACAATAGTTTAAAGTTAAAAAAAAAAAGGTAAACCGGATACAAGAGACTCTCGTATATGTGGGGTTTTGACTTAAACATGATCTACGCATCCTTATCTTGTAATCTCGTATCTAATCATAGATTATCTAAGGTGTTAACAAAAATCTAAAGACACTTGTAGATCTTGTTAACTAGCAAACAACTAGGGGTGTAAATGAGCTGAGCCTGATCTTAACTAGGCTTGAGACTGGTTTGTTTTGACTTCTGAGAGCCTCGATCCCATTCGAGTTCTTTTCCTAACGCGGGGCTAGTTTATAACTTATTAATTATTTTTTATACATTTTTAATTATATTCATTTACTTTGAGAAAAACTTTAACGAGTCTAAGCTTGAATATTGTGTAGTACTTTAAACGAGCCACAACTCAGGTCAAGCTTAGTTATGCACAGCTCAGGCTTAGTTATGCAGTGTGAAATTAATACATAAAAGTCCAAAATAGTTAAATATTGAAAATATTAAGCTCGTTAAGGCTCAACTTCCCATACAAGGCTCGAGTTGCTTTCAAACTGCTTGGCTCGACTCGTTTGCAATCGTACTTACAACTAGATGTGGGCAAATAAACCGGTTAACCGAACCGGTTTGAAACCGATTATGTGGAAACCGGGTTGAAACTGATTGAAACCGTAAGTTTGAAACTGGTTAAAATTTTCTCCCCCAAAACCGGTTCCAACCCGGTTAACCGAAACTGGCCAAAACCGAGCAAAACCCCAAACTGAAACCGACCAAAAACCGAACCGAACCGATCGCAACTTGGTCGAGAAACCGGTTTCAGCCTGAACCGAAACCGATCATAAACCGGTTTTGACTTTTATTGACCAAACCGAACCAGTTTCAACCCAAACAATTTTAACTTTTAAACCAGTTTCTGCACCTCTACTTCCAACCAATTTGTACCTGGTTTCCAAACAACCAGTGACATCAGTCATGTGTTATGTTAAATACTTTAAATAAATTGCCAAAGAGTAACATAACATAATAACATAACAGGTGTATGGTTTAATGAAAGAAGTCAACTTCACCAGCACAAAAAGATTAAAAAAGTTATAATATTATTCACGGATTTCCATACCTACATACAGTTGAAAAGCTCCTTTAATTCTTTTTCTTTTTCAAATCTCATTTTCCAGTTTAATATTATTTTCTTTTCTTTCTAATCAAAACAAACTAATTTTTTTTAGAGCAATTGTTGCAATGGAGTCAAGCTCAGGTGAGCATCAAAGTCATAATAATAATAATAGCAACAATAATAATAATATTAAGGGGACTTTAACACACGGTGGCCGTTACGTTCAGTATAATGTGTACGGTAACCTCTTTGAAGTATCACGAAAGTATGTGCCTCCTATACGTTCTGTTGGCAGAGGAGCTTATGGTATTGTTTGGTATGTTATCAATCAATCTAACTAGTTGTTATTGTTGTTGTTTGAATGTTAATGTTAGATTTTTATTTATTAGTTGATTTATTTTCAACTCTGAGTAGTTTTATTTTGTGTTTTGAGTAAACTTTCGTCGTCCAAACATGCGGTTTTATTATAATAGTTTCAAATTTGCGATTTTCGTCCACGTGGTTTCATTTCATCTGCAGTTAAACCCGGATTCATTAACCCCGTTAAGTCTGGTCGTTAAACCCATCAGCGTACCCTCACGCGAGGGGCAATTTTGTCCTCCCTCCCCACAAATACACCCCAGCCCCTCACGTGAGGGGGCTTGCGAATTACGACTGGGGTTTATTTTGGGAGAAAAATGACAAAAATGCCCCTCACGTGAGGGGCACGCTGATGGGTTTAATGACCATACTTAATGGGGTTAATGAATCAGGGTTTAATTGCAGGTGAATTGAAACCACCGGGACGAAAATCGAGATTTTGAAACTATTGGACTAAAACCGCAGATTTGGACAAACCACCGGGACGAAAACGCAGTTCACTCTTGTGTGTTTGATCATGTTGACTAGGGATGTAAATGAAACGAGTTCGTTAACTTCGTTTGTGTTTTTTAGTTTAATTTAATAATGTGTTCGTTCTTTATGTTAATTTTAGGCTCATTTGTTCTTCGGTTTTTACTTTTTACTGCTAGGTTTTGATTTTTTATATTCATATGCTGATATATGATTGATCTGTTTGAAGTATGAGTAGTGTTATTTTGTCTTTTTGATCATGTTGTCTAGGGCTGTTCAAAAATTTCGGTTCATAGCTCGCTCAAGGGCGTAGCTTTTAAAGGGGGGGGGGGGGTGTCCCTGGTCACCGCCATTTTCTCGCTTCGTAGGATAAATTTTCACGGTTTCTTTCCGAAAATTTTTATAGGTATTGAGTTCGGCCACCCCTATGACTTAGCCCAAGCTTCGCCACTACGCTCGATACAAGCTTGAACAAAGCTAGCTAAAAAAGCTTGATTTCAAACGAATGGTTGAGCCGGCTCGTTTTTGTGACCGAGTTGAAGCTCGGTTTGACTCGTTGGCTCGTTTAACTTCGAGCATGAGATGAGCCGAGCTGCCTCATTGAGTTTTGAGCTCAAGCTCGAACCCACACTGGCTCGGCTCAACTTGTTTACAGTGGGCGGGCTGTAACGAACCGAACTTTCAGTGAACCGTTCGTTTATGTTAATTTTTGGTTCATTTGTTCGTTCCTTTGTGTTCATTTGCGTTAATTTATGCTCATTTAGAAAACTAGCAAAGCATGAACAGCTTCTTTTCTCTAACTTCGCTTCGGTTATGCGTTCATGCACCGTCTGCTTGTCCAGTAAAAGCTTAATGAACAAACACAAACAAGGCCTCGTTCGGTTCGGTTTGCATCGTTTACAGCTCTAATGGTGACTACTAGTGAACATGTGATCGCATTATCGTTTTCAATTTGACTGCATAATCCTTGATGTTACTTCAACTCCTTGAATTCATGTAAATTTGTTTGAAAACAGAATAACATTGATACATAATTAGATACTTGGATGTGCTATAAAAATAATATGTTTAATTTTTTGTTACAATGATCACATTCAAAACACACATCCAAACACCAGTTCCTGTATTAATATATCTACTCCTTAATCATGTAGAAATTATATTTTTACAATTTTCATCAACATTATTCTCAAATTAAGAAAATGAAGAAAACTGTATATTTTTTATTAACCTTTGTTTACTACTACAGTGCTGCAACAAATGCAGAGACGCGTGAAGAAGTTGCCATCAAGAAAATCGGTAATGCATTTGACAACCGAATCGATGCTAAACGAACTTTAAGAGAAATCAAGCTTCTCCGCCACATGGATCATGAAAATGTAAACTTTCTTGCTAACATTAATCATTTAAACTTGTATTTATTTTATTAATTGAATTTGTTTTGTGTTTAATATATGCAGGTAATTGCAATCAAAGACATCATACGACCTCCGTTAAAGGAAAACTTTAATGACGTGTACATTGTTTACGAGTTAATGGACACTGATCTTCATCAGATAATACGCTCTAATCAACCACTGGCTGATGATCACTGTCGGGTCGGGGCCCACTCTACCTATTTTAGATTTTGAATATATTATATTTTATTATTTGACATTTATAATACTTGGTATGCAGTATTTTCTATACCAAATACTTCGTGGTCTAAGATATGTTCACTCTGCAAATGTCTTGCACCGCGATCTAAAACCGAGCAACTTGCTTCTGAATGCTAACTGTGACCTGAAAATCGGGGATTTTGGACTTGCAAGAACAACTTCTGAAACAGATTTTATGACTGAATATGTTGTTACTCGTTGGTACCGGGCCCCAGAATTGCTCTTAAACTGTTCAGAGTACACGGCAGCTATTGATATATGGTCGGTCGGGTGCATTCTTGGTGAGATAATGACCAGACAACCCTTGTTCCCAGGCAAAGATTATGTTCATCAACTTAGACTCATCACAGAGGTACCTTAAATCTAGGGGTATTTTGGTAATTTATATATTTTTAAATCAATATTTAGTTCTACCTTAAAATAATCAGAAATTTATAATTAAGTTAACCACACCTTAAAGCTAGGGGTAGTTTGGTAAATATACATTACTTTAACTAATAATTAGTTTTACCCTAAAATAATCAAAAAATTATAATCAAGTTTACCACACCGTAAATCCAGGGGTAGTTTGGTAATTTTACAGTTTTTTTTATTTAAAAGTTAGTTTTTACCCTTAAGTTATCAGAAACTTATCCAAGTTTGTCACACATTAAACCTAGGGGTAATTTGGTAATTTTACATATATATCAATAACTAGTTTTACTCTAAACTGATAAAAATGTTACAATAAAAACCAATGAAGATTTTTTGGGTCCCACTATATAATTGTAATGAAATCTGATATTGGTGACCATGTATACCGGTTTGACCATTTTGACCATGTGTTTTCGGGTATAGCTGATAGGTTCACCAGATGACGCGAGTCTTGGATTCCTGAGAAGTGATAACGCAAGAAGATACGTTAGACAACTTCCTCAGTATCCAAAACAACAATTCCCTGCTAGATTCCCAGACAAATCTCCCGGAGCTTTGGATTTGCTTGAAAAGATGCTCGTGTTTGATCCAAATAGGCGTATCACAGGTATATCTCGTTATTATGAACTAGAATCACTTTATAGTTTATATGCACATCTAAACGCTCCATATGTTTTTGATTTTGCAGTTGACGAGGCTCTGTGTCATCCGTACTTAGCACCTCTTCATGATATCAATGAAGAGCCAGTATGCCCGAGACCATTCAGTTTTGACTTTGAGCAGCCGTCTTGCACCGAGGAGAATATCAAAGAGCTCATCTGGAGGGAGTCTGTAAAATTCAACCCCGACCCGACTCACTGAGTCAGAAGAAACATATGCATAGGTGTTTTGAGTATGTATACATATATCATATATGCATATGTATGTATGTGTACTAGTTAGACAATTATGACATGATTCTATAAGTATTTTATTATATCCTGTTATGTTCTTTCCATTTTTAGAAGGTATAAACAATCCACATTGCTGAATTTGTTACTTTGGTGTTTATTCGCGTGTGATTGTTCTTTCCGGTTTTAGAAAGTATAGAATACTACTATCAATAAATTCGTTCTTGTGACTAGGTTTGTGAAATCAAATTGTTGTTTGAACGGGCTCGAATATTGAACTGGTCATATTATCGGTCTACTGGTCGGAAACTCGGATCAGGAGTTACAAAATATATAAGGTCATTATTAGTTTTTCTAAACATTAAAGATGGTTATAACATACACCCTCCGTCCCATTAAAAGTGTCAACGTTTCCTTTTTTATTTGTCCTATTACAAATGCCCACTTTTAAAATTTATTAGCCAATTTCCAAATTTATTCTTAAACATATATAACTAACATTAATAAACAATATTTATGGACCCAGTTTCCAAGGGCATTATTGCCATTTGATGAGAAAAAAAAAACAATAATTTAATTTACCTTAAACTTTGTGTTTTCCAACTAAGACATTTTAACCGGGATGAAGGCCCATTAAAAGTGTCAACGTTTCCTTTTTTATTTGTCCTATTACAAATGCCCACTTTTAAAATTTATTAGCCAATTTCCAAATTTATTCTTAAACATATATAACTAACATTAATAAACAATATTTATGGACCCAGTTTCCAAGGGCATTATTGCCATTTGATGAGAAAAAAAAAACAATAATTTAATTTACCTTAAACTTTGTGTTTTCCAACTAAGACATTTTAACCGGGATGAAGGGAGTATTAGCTGGTTGTTTTGTCATCAAATGCAGTACAAATTATATGCATTACATAACCATTATTGCAGCTTTCAGGATTCATCTTTATAAACTATCAGAAGAGTAAACACTATTTTCAGCCACTGAAAGATCAAGAACTATAAATATAACGATTTTTTCAAAACTTTTAATATGAATTTTCATAATACGTTACGTAATTAGCTACAAAATACACACTAATACGCCTGCTATTTTAAAATATTAAGAATGCTGAAAAAAATATTGCTTACTCTTTTACAGTCAAAATGTTTTTACTCTCTAAAATACAATTCCAGACTAAATTATCGGTTATACTTACGATCAGCGTTGTAAAAATCGCTAATCGGTAGTTGGGCGGTGGAGTGGGGACTAGCGATTAATCGGGATTAATTGGATCGGACTTTAATCTTTTCAGTTTTATATATATACGGACACATTTTTATATGTATTTTTTAGTTTTACACATACAAAAACATATTTTGGTCGAAAATTGGCTGGAATCTCGTCGGAAACCGCCATTTTTTTGCTGGAATCTCACCGGAAACCGCTGATTTTGGTCGGAATATCGCCGGAAACCACCGATTTTGGCTGGATTTGACCATTGACCGATTAATTAGCCGACTAGCCTAAAATTAATCAGTGAAGTGGGGACTAGCGATTAATCGAGGATTAATCGGTGCCTAGTCGGGATTTTTGCAACACTGCTTACGATTAACATCAAAGCAACTGTGTAATAAAAAACAATCTTATTATTAACACTATTCATTACTGCTAAGTGCTAAACAAGACATATTTAATTCTCAAAAAGATTTAGAAACAAGCAGCATTGGAGCATGTGGCTCTACAAGCACTTTATAATACAGCAAATAACGATAGACAACGATACATAAATCACCACTTAAAAACGACTCATTGGACAAATCTATAAATAACAATCAAAAACCGTTAACGAGTTACAGGAAACTGAATTTAATTTAACATCTTAAGATAAGATCTGGTCTTTCGTTAGTACCATAAACATGTTCATAATCACTTAGAAATAACATTAGTTAAAACTCTTGGAAGCCCTTTTCTCCCACATCCATCAAACACACGTCGTCCGCAGAAGCTTTCTCTAAACAAGCGTAATCAATGCCAAAGCAGGAACATAGTTTACAATAGAATAACACTTCTATCGGGCACATGCGCCAATATTCAAGTGTCTTCCGTGAGTGAATAATCCCCATAGCTTCAATCATCTCTCTTCGATTGAGTCTGCTAAAGTCATCATACTCAAACTCATCGAAATCAGCAAACTTCGTGATACGGTTGGGGTCGTAGCTGGCAACAACGGCGCTGGCAGTTTCCCGATTGCTGCAAAGAGATAAAAATGTTCACGAAAACTTAAAACGATAAGGGAAGGTATTTAAGGAAAAAAGGGCATACTATTTCCAGCCAGTTGGCAGATGAGGGTTGAAGTAGGCCCAAAAACACGAAATTTTGCGCTCAGCCAAATCCAATTTTTTCATATCATCAGAGTTGCTGTGCCACCCGGGGCCGGGACGCTTCATGATATCAGCTACTTCCTTCATCAGAAGGTACAAATGATACGGAATACGATCAGGTGCAGTCCCAGGAGAATAAGAACCGAATTGGACTGGCAGCTTAACGGTCTCCCTGCAGAAACCTTCCTAAACAATCAGAGCAAATAATTAATAAAAATTAAGAGCAAATAATGTCGAGTAGCGATTCAAATATCATAATCCATAAGAGTGAAGAAACACGGATCCACTCCCCGGGTATGGGTCCTGGATCCAATGAGTCCACAGGGTACAATACGATAATTACCACACGATACGAGTACAACTTCCCAAAGTCTAGTGACCGGAACCTGCAAAACAGACACCGTGAGTCTCGTTACAGGAAGGACAAGAGGGGGGGTCTTCCTGTAACCACCCTCCGGCGTGAGAATCAGTAACGTTCGTAGTGAAGAAAGTACTGAAGTACAAAGACTAAGTGTAGTCAGAATATAGGTGAGTGAATGAATACCTCATACCATTTGACAAGGTATTTATAGCCGAAGGATGATGGAAGATGATTGGAGCAGCTGTCCTCTTCTAGAAGATCCTTGATAACCGCCTAGACACGTGTTCCCATGTGATAGGTTGAGCTATACGTCTCAAGTGCAGGAGTATAACAACCTGGACACGTGTCACCAATTGATAGGATGGATTGCACCCTGGCCATGTGCACGGTTATAACAACCTGGCCAGGTGTCCTTTGCTCATTGGTTAATATGTCACGTATTCCTCAAGTAAGAATCATGAGTCTTCTTCTAGAGGGTACTTGAGTGATGACAGCTGTCCCGCAGGCATTGTCTTCCGATTGTTTAGGCGGACAGATGTCCTATCCTGCGGATAACTTTTGAGGATGCCAGGATGCTTCCGCGTGTGTTATGAGGATGTTCTCCCTCAATTGTAACATGCGGGTGATCCATGGGTCCCGTGGGTGGCCCATATGGGGATTCTCTATGACTTGGGGGTGGTACTTAAGGGTATTTGGGTCTTTTTGGTACCATACCTCTACAAGTCCCCCCAGTCCAGTGTTTCATCCGCGTGAAGTTTTTATGCGAGTGACATTCTGGACTTAAATGTTTTTTGGGGGGGTTTTTGTTTTCCGAAGTTAGGTAGAAAATATCTTCTGTTGGCGTGGATAATCACGAAAAAGAGTTGACCACTTGCAGGCGCGTGAACAGGTGATGGAACGTTTTTGACGGCTGTCACTGTACCCGACTGTACAGTTTTTTCTCTTTTTCGAAATTCCCGCATGACGTGGCAATCACTGGTTGGGTCATAAATTTCTCTCTCTACTCTTTATATCTCATCGCATTAATTGCGATGAGTATAAATAGAGGGAGGCTTCTTCTTTTTAAAGTTTTATCATCTTTTTCGTCTGATAATCCTCTTGATTCTTTCTTATAAAGTATCAAATCTTTCTTGTATGTCCTCCTTAAATCTTCCCAAAATGTCGAATGTTCAGACTGAAGTTGATGAGATAGAAATTGCATGGGACTACTCAGAATATGAGAAGTTATTGGAAACGTATGGTATTCCACCCGAGTGGGAACCAGAGTTTCCCTCTATCGGTGCAATAGCCAGTTTCCCACCGCCTGGGAAAATGGCTATGTATGCCGATTATTTCGTTCATGGAAACTTTCGACTACCCATAACGAGATTCCTTCAGAAGGTGTTAACCGCCTATGGAATTCATTTATCTCAATTGCATCCCCGTGCTATGATGCGAATTCGTCATTATGAGTTCGTATGCATAGCACGTGACATGGTGCCACATATTGATCGATTTCCAGTGTTTTACCGTCTCGCCATTCGTAATGGTTGGTATACATGTCAAGGGTTCTCTGACCGGAGCATCGGATATGAAGTTGAAAAGGTATCTAAAGATTGGCGGAATAAGTTCTTTTGGATTTCTGAAGACGTGGTGCCATTAAACATGGTTCGCCGTCCGGTGAATTCCGCCCTTCCTGACATTGTTACCGCTAATCATGAAGGTCAAGAATGGTATCGTGTACTTACGATGGAACCCACACCTATGCGGGCTTTGCCGGAGGAAGCTTTAGTGTGGGCAGGCATGAGCCGTTTGTGGCCAACAGAATTTATGGAACCTATTTTTGTAAATTTAAATGAACGTAAGTTACCTTTCGCTGTCTCCTTGCTTTTTTTGAGTGTTTTCCTGATTAAGTTCCTATCCTTTTTCAGGTCGGAGTTCTATGATTAACGATCTCTTTGAAGACAGGGGGTGTGTCCGGAAAAGTATCCGCGAGGCGGGAGATCAACCTATTCTTGAAAAGACTAAAACTCAATTTCTTTTTCCCAAGAAAGTTAGAGTTGACCCCATCACTTCTGATGCCACATTTGAAACAAGTGCGTATGTTCTGAACCCTCCACCTCTTATTGCCGTTACTCCCGACGGGATGATCGCCATTATATCATCAGACGATGATGATGGTGATTCTTCTGATTTTTCTGCTTCCGAGGAGGAGGAAAACTCTGAGGAAGATGTGCCTGAATTTTCTTCTGTCTCATCTTTATTAACAGAGTTGGAGAAAAAGAGATCGTTCTTTGCTTCTCAGGCGAGTTCTGCGAGTGGGAAGACTGCGGATACTGAGGCGTGACCGTCAAAGAAAAAACGAAGAGTTCACCGCCCTAAGAAGCCACAGTATAGTCTTGCCGATCGTTTGGATACTGTTGAAGGTATGTGTCTATCTTTAAATACTGCATTCTTTCATAAGTGTTTGACTAAGTATGACTTTGTTATGTAGATCCGTCGATCTTTAGTGAGGATTTTTCCGAAAAGCTATCTACACCAACTCCCCACACTGAAAAACCATCATCTCCTCCTCAGAAGGAGGATGTTGAAATTAGGCAGGCTACTCCGCCGAGTAGTCTGAATGTGGAAGATCTGTCAACCCTTCCTCAAACTGAAACCATTGTAGAAGACAGGATGTTGACTCCGCCAACTGATGCTGCAACGGGGGAAACCAATATCCAGTATGGAACTGATACTCGTTTTGATTATCTTTTTCAGGCTGGGGGTGGTACTGGTGGTCAGCAGGATAATCCTGCTGTGAATGAAGAGAATGTGAGGAACGTGGAATCTCCTCCTCCACAGCAGCCTTTTTCTACCCCAGCCCGCCTTAAACCTTCGGGTTCTCGCTACTATGGGGACACAGGTTTAGGTGACAATCATGAACTGTTTGTTCCTCCATGGAATATTACTAACAGTTCTCGGTTTTCTCATCCCGGAACTTGTTTTGATTTTATTGATCATTGTACGCCACTTGCTGAGATGGCATACCAACGTGACATTTCCCGTCATGACCTTCATACCAACGTTGCTTACCATCTAGCCAATGCCTTAGCCGGTAGCCAAGAAGTCCTAAGTGAATGGCGTACCTTAGGCAAGAAAGTGGGAGAAGCTCGGCGGGCCGCTGAGGCTGTCCAGAAAGAGGCTGAGGAGCATCGTCTTGCCGCCCAAACCGCTAAATGGAAACAATATGACACGGAAATCGCTCTTAAGGGTGAGCAAGATCGCAACGCTGAAGCTGCCCGCCGGTGGAAGGAGGCTTGTGAAAAGCAAAATTCTGTCCTTGAAGCTGCTCGAGCTAAGGCTCAAAGGGAGAGAAACGAGTTGACTCGTGCTCAGAAAGCTAACTCTTCATTGGAGAACCAAGTAGCCCTTCAAGGGGTATGGATTCATGATCTTGAAGTGGAACTGGAGTTGCAGAAGGAACAAGCCAAACTTAAAGATCAGAGTGCTGCTGAAATTCAAACTGCTTATGATTCTCTCCTTCAAGCTCATGAGGAAACTACCGCGGAAGCCAAAGAGTTCCGAGCGCGGACGGAACGTTTGGAACAAGATCGTCAATGGTTCCTTACTCGGGGAATTGATGCTGTAAGTTATCCTTAACCACTCGTTGTTTTTCTCTCAATATTTTGGTACCGGGAACTTATGTTTTCTTCTCAACAGGTTGTCCGCCATATCAAGGGAAGCAAGGAGCTAACTGACAGTTTCGCCAATGTGATGGCTGCTTCCTCCTCACTTGGGCGTGTTACTGGTTTTCATGAGGGAGTGAGATATGCACGAAGTAACCGCACATTCAAAGATCATCCACTCTATGGTGTAAACGTCAAACAAGATCGTGTCAACCGGGTTAAAGAGCATAACATGTTAATCTTTCCTCTACAGGATATGCTTCCAGAATTTGCTTCCGCATATGACGGTGTTCAACTTTTGAAGAACTATCTTGGGGAAGAGTCTGAAGAGGACTCTTCAGAGGATACGTCTGTGAAGGCTCCGGAGGGCCCATCCGCTTCAAACCCATAGGATAGATTTACCGTTTACATAACTTGTAAATTTTTCTTTTCTTTTTGTAATCTTTTGGACCATTATTGAAGAATATATCTTTTTGTCCTTTTGTGACCCTTATTCTGTTTTCAATATCTGTTGAGAATATTTTTATTGAGATCTTCGTTTTTTGAAATGTTTGAAAGTTTGGATAACTATGGTGACGTGGCGGAGAGAGAAACTTTTCGAGGATAACTGACAAGACGTGTACGACGTCATTGACAGTCTGTTTGCACTATCTTTGAGTTTTCTGCCTGACGTGTCAGCCATCTGGCGGTCTGCAGTTTCTCTCTCTTCTGACACTTTATGAATCGCATTAATTGCGATGGGTATAAATATGACCCTTATGTCTTCCATTTAACCCTTATCACTTTGAGATTTCTTTTCTTTCAAACGTTTAAAGCTTTTCATTTTTCTCTGAGATTTCTTCTCCTTTCCGTGACTTTCTAATCCATCTTGAAACTGAAATGGCTAAAGAGAAGAAGAGTACCCCCACTATCAGCGACGTTGCCGTCTGCCTTAAGGAAGAAGAATATAATGACGTTAACGTTTATGGATTGCCGACGGGGTGGGTGCCAGAACTTCCTGCTAGTGGTTCTATCGCCACTAGTCCGCCCCCGAAGAAGATGGCTGTTTATATAGACCATTTTACAATAGGGAACTTCCGGATTCCGGTGACCAAGTTTGTCCGATCGATCCTGAAAGCTTATGGAATTCATCTTTCCCAGATCCATCCCTTTGGGATGTTGAGGATTCGACATTTCGAGTTCTGTTGCCAGACTCGCAACCTTGACCCATCTGTTGGCATGTTTGCTGTTTTTTACAAGATGACCTTCCGCGATGGGTGGTATAGCTTCGCCGCTGTGGAGAAGAGGGTTATAGGCACGGAATGGATCCATAGCCTCCATGGCTGGAAGCCTAAATTTTTCTGGATCCGTGAGGATGTTATTCCTTTCACGATGCAGAACGGAAGGCGAAAGATGCTATGCCAATGATTGTGGCTTCCGCCCATGAAGGTCAGGCATGGTATCAAACGCTGATATCCACGCCGACTCCCATGCCCCCGATTCACGAAGGGGCAATGGTGAGTGCGAAAATGAGCCGATTATGGCCATTTCCAACTCTAGAACCGTATTATGAGAAGACCAACAAGTGTAAGTTTGTTTATGACTTATGTTGTTTTCTTAATATGAATAATCTCTTATTTCTATATATTTGTATAGGTGAAGGTTCCGCCCTTAGCACTTTGTTGGACAAGGGAAGGGTATGATGGTGCGACGCCCGATTGACCCAAAAGATGGTCCCTTTATAGATCGGACGAGCTATAGCTTTTTGTTCCCCACTGCCCTCCGTCCAGAACCCTTAGTCTCTGAACCGATGTACGCCCAAGGTGAGAAGTATGTTGAAGATTGCATCCAGAAAGGTGAGGGCATTTTGAAACCCAAACCTGTGACTGCTCTTACTTCTAGCAGAGTGGTTGTGCTCTTCTCGTCTAGCGAGGAGTCATCACTTTGTGAGGAGGTTCGTTATACTAATGTTAATAGAACTCCTGGCTCAACTGCAGGTCTCACCCGTCAACGTGCTGCGTCTCATCAGATGGCGGAGCAAGATGATGCTACCACTGTAGCAGAGGGTAAGAGACCTGTTTCTGAGGACGTCACTGTTGAGGGTGATCATCCAGTTGTTGACGCGGGTGTCTCCAAGGTAGCGGGCAAGCGTAAGGCTAATCCTGTGAAGGTTGCCTTAAAGAAGAAAAAACCCAAGAAAACAACTTCTTTTGCCTTGGAAGCTCGTTTGGAAAAGCTTGATGCGGAGGACCTTTCGTTAGGTATACCAAGTTCCTCTTTATTGTGTATTCGTATTGAATTAAAATGTTTCTAATCCATTGTTTGATTGCTTTTTCAGTGAACCTGGATAACCCTTCTGAAGGTGTTTCTGATTTGAAGGATTCACCAGTCCGTCCGCCACCACCGTCTCCTAACACTGTTGAAAACCTGGTTGTTGTGGCGGACGATTCTCCACTGAAGAAGAAGGGGGTGACACAACTGAACCTGCGAAGGTGTCACCTCCTCCTTACGTTCATCATTTTAGGGATCAAGGGGGGATGAACACATTTCCTTATGCCTCCCCAACTTTTCCTCCTCCTGAGGGGGAGGATCCCACTCCGCACCAGCCTAACTGGTCCCTTCGTCGGGATTCGACATTCCGCGAAGTGGACACATGTTTTGAATTTCTGGGGGAGTGCCTCCCGCATGGTGAAAAGGAGAGACGCCGCCTCAGTGTTCGCCAAGAATTGCTGAACTCCCACTCCTATTACTTGGCGAACTCTCTTTCCACGACCCACGAGATAACCAGAGACTGGTTATCAATGAATGAGCAATGGGATGAATTGGCCGCTTCCACCTCCGATGCTAAAGACGAAGCTCTTAAGGCTATGAATGAGGCTAGGGAGACCAGACAGGCCCTGGAGGCAGAGAAAACTGCTCAGTCTGCTACTGAAGAAGCCAAGGCTGTACTCCAGAAACAGTTGGAGGAACAAGCCAAGTTAGTGGAGGCCCTTCGAGCTGAATCGGCGGCCAAGGACAAGCGCTTGATTGATCTCAACGTCAAAAGTCGTGATCAAGCCTTGGAATGTGCCAAACATAAGATGGAAATCATTTAGGCCAAGGCGAACCAAAAATGGTTATTGGCGGAAGCTATTCCCAAGGTATGTGCCTTATTCTTATCATAAATGTTCCAAGTACTTTTAGAGTTACTTATGTGTAACTGTTCTATCAGGTCATTGCCGATGTTCGCGCCAGCGATGAACTTGGGAATTGTGTTGCTATCCTCCTCAAAGCTTCGAAGCAAGCTGGTCGCCAACTGGGCTTTCAAGAAGGTTATCAGTTTGGCTCAACTTCTAAGCTTCCTGAGGAGTATGTGTTGGCTGGTCAAGATACTGTTGCTATCCTTAAACAGAAATCAAAGGACTTTGATTCTTTGAAATTTTCTTTGACGGAGCAGATATCTGGGCTTGCTGATGAGGAGGATAGCATTCAACAATTAAAGACTCTTCTTGAATTGGATGGAGGAGACGAAGAAGAGGAGGAAGAAGAAGATGCGGAACCTCAGGATGCCATGCTATAGATAGACTTTTCTTTTTTTCTTGTGACTTGATCTTTTGTTGTAATCCCATTTGTGTATATAAAGAAGTTTTAATTTTGCATCCGTTACACTTTGTTTATTTTATCATAATATAAGTGTTTTGTCGGATCTTCTTTGTGTGCCAATAAAGGATTACATTATAATGCAAGTCTCAAATGACTTGAAATGAAAATTTTCATAACTAAGGCATAAGCCAAATTACAAAAAATGAAATTACATATGTTGCGGACTTCTATTTAGGCTCGCAGGCCAAAAGAAAAACAACTAAATGTAACACTTTCTCAGTTGGGCCCCATTCCAAGTTCTAGGGATCTCCGTCCCGTTCAACTTCTCTAGTTTATAGGCACCTTTAGACAGAACCTTCTGGATTCTATAAGGTCCTTCCCATGTAGGGGCCAACTTGCCCGGAGGCTCTTGCCCTGAGGCTTCATTACTGCGGAAGACATAGTCTCCCGCATCGAATTCACATCTTTGAACCCGCGAGTCATAATATTTTTGCAACTGTAGTTTGTAATTATGCTCGCGGATCAATGCCATTTCCCTCCTTTCCTCGAGGAGGTCAAGGTTCATCCGGAGTTCATGATCATTATCTTCAATCATAAGGACTCTGGCGGATGGGATACCAATCTCGGCGGGAATCATAGCTTCTGTGCCATATGTGAGACTGAAGGGGGTTTCGGAATTACTGGAATTCCTTTGAGTGCGGAATGCCCATAGTACATGGGGCAATTCATCCACCCACCCTGTTCGTTTCGTCCCCAATCTCATTTTGATTCCCTCTTTGATCGTCCGATTGGCTCTCTCAACTTGACCATTCGCTTGCGGGTGGGCTACAGAGGTGAAGATTTGAGAAATGTGTAACTCTTTCTTTGTGTTCTGTTGTCATTAACGAGCTCTAGAGGGAGACCAAAACGGCATATAATAAATTCCCACAAGAATTTTTTAACACTTGCTGCTGTTATAGAAGCAACTGGTTTGGCCTCCACCCATTTTGTAAAGCAGTCGATGGCTACTATCAGGAATTTGACTCGTCTGGGGGCTTCAGGGAAAGGTCCCATTATGTCAACTGCCCATTTCTGGAACGGCCAAGCGGAAGTGACTGGAATTAACTCATTCTTTGGTCGAAGCGTGTTAGGGGCATGTCGTTGACATGAATCACACTTTCTGATTTCATTCACAGCATCCATATGCATCCCTGGCCAGTAATATCCAGAGTTCATAACCTTTGCTACGACCATCCGCGGACCCGCGTGAAGACTACAAATGCCTTCATGAACTTCTCTGATTAAGTAATTTGCGTCCTCAGCATCTACACATCGGAGTAGTGGGCCGAGGAGGGAACGTCGGTACAAAATACCGTCAAGCATCTGGTAGTTCAAGGCTTTGTGCTTTATCTTCCGGGCCGCTTCTTTTCCTTCCGGAAGTGCTCCGGATGACATGTATGTGGTGATGGGTGTCATCCAGGATTCTAATCCCGTTTGGATCACAAAAACTTGATGTTGCGGAACAGACGGGCGATCTAATACCTAGATGCGGATGTCTTTGGCGAAATGTTCAAAGTTTGTTGAAGCCAATTTACTGAGGGTATCCGCTGATCTGTTTTCACTTCTCTTTATTTGAATGACTTTGCAAGAAGAGAACTGGAGCATCAAATCTTTCGCCTGTGATACATAAGAAGCCATGACATCGTTTTTTGCTTCATATGTGCCATTGATCTGTCCCGCAATCAGCATGGAGTCTACCTGGGCTTCCAAATGTTTAACTCAAAGCTTTTTGGCTATCTGCAAGCCTGCCAAGAAAGCTTCATATTCTGCCTCGTTGTTGGTACTTTTGAAGTCCAATTTTATGGCATATGTAAACTCATGGCCCTCGGGATTAACCAGTCTGAGACCAGCGCCACATCCCTCACTGCTTGAAGCTCCATCCGTGAATAAGGACCAAGTTTGTCCTAATTCCGGAGGTATTTGGGGTTGTTGCTCAATTAAACATTCTTTTTTCTTTGTGATGCGGAACTTCTGTCACGAAATCCGCCAACACCTGCCCTTTGATTGCTGGCCTGGGTTTGTATTCTATTGCATGTTCGCCCAGCTCGATGGCCCATTTTGCCAATCGGCCGGATAATTCAGGCTTACTGAGAACTTTTTTGAGCTTGTACCCGGTTAAAACATTGATGGGGTGCCCTTGAAAGTACCTGCGGAGGCGTCGGGCAGCATAGACCAATGCCAAAACAAGTTTTTCAAGCATGGAGTATCTTGTTTCCGGGTCCGATAGTGTTCTGCTGACGTAGTAGATCGGTGTTTGAATATTCTTTCGATCTGTCAGGAGGACGGCCCGGATGGCAATGTCTGACGCTGATAGGTATAACGTTAAAGGTTCCCCCGCATAGGGTGCTATTAACGTGGGCAGCTCCATCAAACATTTTTTAACCTCCAAAAAAACTTGTTTTGCTTTCGCGGTCCAATTGAAATGTGCTTTCTTAAGGCAATTTCTTAGTGTTGAGATAAATGGATGAGATTTGGCTGCATGATTTTCCAGGAAACGATTCAGAGCAACCAGTCGGCCATTGAGTGTCTGGGCTTCCTTGAGAGAAGATGGGGAAGGCATGCAGGCTATAGCTTGAACTTTATCGGAATTAGCTTTGAAGCCCGCATCCGTGACAATCACTCCCAAAAACTTTCCTTCTTCCATTCCGAATGAACACTTAGCCGGATTCAACTTCATGTTAATACTTTTTAATGTTTGAAAAGTTTCCTCGATATCTCTCAACATCTGATCTTCCTCAACACTTTTGATTACGAGGTCATCCATATATACCTCTAAATTTCGACCAATTTGACTTTTAAATGCTATGTACATCAATCGTTGATACGTGGCTCCCGCATTCTTCAGTCCGAAAGGATCATTTTATAACAAAAGTGCCTTGGTCTGTGCGGAATGCTGTCTTGTCTTCATCGCCCGCAGCCATGCGGATCTGATGATAGCCCTTGTAGGCATCCAAGAAGCATTTGAATTTGAACGGTGCCACAGTATCAACTTTGAGGTCAATTTCTGGCAAAGGATAACAATCCTTAGGACATGCTTTATTGAGGTCTTTAAAATCAATGCACATCCGCCACGCTCCGTTGCTTTTTGGAACAATGACTGGGTTGGCGACCCATGTCTGATAGCGGATTGGACGAATGATGACGGCTTGTAATAGGTCCTGGACTTGCTCGTTCATTGCCTTTGTTTGTTCCGGACCCATTTTACGTTGTTTTTGAACAATTGGCGTGAAGAGTGGATTTACCCTTAGTTTGTGTTCCGCGATGCTCCGCGGAACACCAATCATGTCCGCGGGCTGCCAAGCGAACACATCGATATTCTTTGATAATAATCGTTTCAAGAAAACCCGCGCTACTTCTGAGATAGCAGGTCCAATAATCACGGTTTGATCAGGGAAATCCTTATTCAAGACCCATTTTTCTGATTCGGTTCTCAGAGTTTGTTTTGGAATTTTGCTGGGTTTTGAACTTTCGGTTGTAAAGCAGTGTCTGTTAACATGAATTATTGAGATGCCAGTACAAGTTGGGACTCCTACTACACCATGTACTGTGGACGGATGGGCATTGATGTCACCAATCGCTTCTCGTCCGAGAATAATATCATGTCTTGATGTTGTTGGTAAAACCAGGAATTCGACTTCTTCGGTTCTTGAGTGAGCTCCGTCACTTAAAGTAACTGGAAATGAGATTACTCCTCGCGGATGCATTATTTCTCCTCCGAATCCCGATACTGGAGCGTGAATGGGTTTCAATCTTTCTTTATCTTCCTCATCGAGTTGGTCAAAACATTGTTCATACATAATGTCCGACGTACTGCCGGTATCGAAAAAGACACAGTGAGAACGATAATGTCCAAAGAGAGCAATGATGATCAGGGGGTTCTTATTGTTCGGGACCCCTTTGATTCGCGGGAAGATTATTGGTTCATTCTTCCATTCCTCATCATCGGACTCTTTCCGCTTTTTCTCTTTGTGGTACCCACCTTGTATCATATGGACATTCAGGTCTTTGATTTGCTTCTTATTTGGGCCTTGGATGTCCCGGACAGGTGCTTTTCCATTGTCCAGTTTTCCATTTTTTACCAAGTGTTTTAGCTTTCCAGATTTAACAGCCGTTTCGATTTCATTTTTCAATGTTCTGCACTCATTCGTGTTATGACCAATGTCGTCATGATACGAACAGTGCTTGGCAGCATCTAAGAATGATCTTCTTGTTAGCGGCTGTGGTTTTCTGAATTTTATATTCTCTGTAGTGAGAATTTCAGCGAGAGTCTTTGAAAGAGGAGTCCAATTGCTGGGATCTCTGTTTGCGGGTCCCGCTTTGTTCTTGTTGCCTATGAGGGATCTTGCATCAAATGGTTTTGACACTTCTGCACTTGGCTGAAGCCTTGACCAAATAGGACCTTTCGCCTGTCTATTAGGTCTCGGGTTTTGAAATTCAACTTTAAATTTTTGTTTCGGGTTATCATTCCTCAACGTTTTCTCAGTATTGGCATACACCTTTGCCGCAGTCATAAGGTCGTCCCACTCTTTTGGCATTCCATCTCTGCCAGTAAGTGTGCAGACTAAATCATCACATTTGACGTTTCTGCGGAAGGCACCGCGGTGCATGTCCTTACTTATCTCACCAATGTTCAGACTTTCATCGTTGAACCTGGTGATAAAATCTTCTATGGATTCATTGTCACGGCGGACGACATCCAAAATTTCTGATTGATCTCGAGTATGTTTTTTCTGTTGGCTGAAGTGTTGAGAAAATTTTTTCACCAAATCGTCCCAACTAGAAACTTCTCCATCAGGTAATTTTTCAAACCATTCTCTTGTTGCCCCTGTTAGTGTCAATGCGAACATGTGACACCAGTATGGGAGCGTCCAACCGCTAACACCCCCACCGCAATAAAGTTCTGGAGATGACCACTTGGATCAGTCATACCATTATACTTACCCACCGATGTAGGTATCTTAGCATTAACAGGAAAGGGTGCTGTGGCAATGCTTGCTATGAATTTTGATTTTTCGGCGAAGGCCGCGGGGCGGTATGGTTTAGTAAAGTCTCGTTCCGCATTGCTATGATATTCGGTATGGCGGACTATGTCATGCGGACGGCTGCTTCTTGCCTGAGAACTCATCCTACTATCCCCGGTATACATACTGTAATCTCCCGGGTGGTAGGATGAATCATAATCATCAAACTCGTCTAAGTAAGATGGTATCCGCATATTTATGCGAGGACAAGGACGCAACTTCGGAAGTTCACCAAATCTGGTTCCATTTGTTGACTGTAACGGGTTTAACTTCCGCGCACTGTTGGTGGAAGAGAAGGAGATCCCCTAGGGGATTCCTCGTAATCCAAAGTGCGAGCGCGAAGTTGCTCGTTACGCTTTCTTCGCTCGTATTCAGCCACCAAACTTTGTTGTTGCACGTGGAGCCACTCTTCAGGAGTCAAGGCTCCTCTGGACCTGGAGTTGCGCCTATGAGATCTCGCCACGTCAGAGTCACCTGAATCATTTTCTAGATCTAACGCTGACCGCTTTCGACGAGTTTCTTCCGTAATCCGTCTGAGATTACCCAAATTAGAACCTTCCGGTGCCGAGGCCCGTCCCATATCTGGGGGGTGGTACCGGTTGGTGTTATGACGTTCTCTAGGGTAAAACCTCCAGGTGTTACGTTAATGTTCCGTGACCCTGGAGCTGTGACTCGCTCAAGAGTATGGTCACTTGGAGTCGTGATGCGTGCAAAAACACTGAGACCCGGAGGTGCTTCTCTGTTAGTTACACGTGACTCAGTTGCAGGGGTTCCCGTCGGCCCTTCAGGAAGTTTACTCATATCAAACGAACCAAAAAACCAACGAAAACTATTGCTGTTCTAACACAAATCACGGATGGCGCCAATGAAGAAACACGGATCCACTCCCCGGGTATGGGTCCTGGATCCAATGAGTCCACAGGGTACAATCTGATAATTACCACACGACACGAGTACAACTTCCCAAAGTCCAGTGACCGGAACCTGCAAAACAGACACCGTGAGTCTCGTTACAGGAAGGACAAGAGGGGGGTCTTCCTGTAACCACCCTCCAGCATGAGAATCAGTAACGTTCGTAGTGAAGAAAGTACTGAAGTACAAAGACTAAGTGTAGTCAAAATATAGGTGAGTGAATGTATACCTCATACCATTTGACAAGATATTTATAGCCGAAGGATGATGGAAGATGATTGGAGCAGCTGTCATCTTCTAGAAGATCCTTGATAACCGCCTAGACACGTGTCCCCATGTGATAGGTTGAGCTATACGTCTCATGTGCAGGAGTATAACAACCTGGATACGTGTCACCAATTGATAGGATGGATTGCACCCTGGCCATGTGCACGGTTATAACAACCTGGCCAGGTGTCCTTTGCTCATTGGTTAATATGTCACGTATTCCTCAAGTAAGAATCATGAGTCTTCTTCTAGAGGGTACTTGAGTGATAACAGCTGTCCCGCAGGCATTGTCTTCCGATTGTTTAGGCGGACAGATGTCCTATCCTACGGATAACTTTTGAGGATGCCAAGATGCTTCCGCGTGTGTTATAAGGATGTTCTCCCTCAATTGTAACATGCGGGTGATCCATGGGTCCCGTGGGTGGCCCATATGGGGATTCTCTATGACCCGCGGGCGGTACTTAAGGATATTTGGGTCTTTTTGGTACCCCACCTCTACAAAGAGATCAAAATAAGATTCATACAACACGAGCTAGCTATTATAAACCCGTTACTTTACTAGGCACCAAAAGGTTTAGCAAAATTTCTTAAAATCCTGGTTTCATATCAATTCCTTCAAAAACAAAATAATAAAATTCATAAAACACAATATAATAACTTTAACAAGCACCAAAAGTTTAGCAAAACATAATTTCCTAAAGGCCTTGTTTATACTTAAATTGTGTTTGGTCCAAAAATCTGACACGAGAGCGTCACAAATGAGATAAATTCTTTATAAAAAGAATACTAAAAATATAATAAATTATACATAAAAGCTGATAAAAACAAAAAAAAAAGTGGTTTTTGGTTCAAATCAAGAAAAGTAAATTATTTTTGGAACCAAAAAAAAGTGTTTAGGAACCATAATGGTCCAAATCAAGCATGCTAAAACCCTTGTTTCATGTCAATTCCTTTGAACCAAATCAACTAACAGGTATATGTGATTATAAACTATGATATATAGCAATACCTCGCCTGATGAACCGGATTGAGTAGACTCCGTATCGTCTTCCTAAAGAATTACAGCAAATAAATTAGAATAATAACAACAAAAATGAGAATATCTTAATTTTATGTTACAAGACAGACTAGCTATAACCCTATGATTAATCTGGGAAAGTTAACGTACAAATGAAATTAACGTGCTAAACATGATAATCAAGTAGAGTAATTATGTAATTACATAATAGAGTAATTATCATAGAGTAATTACATAATTACTCTATTGTATATATAATTACTCTACTTGATTCTCATGTTTAGCACGTTAATTTCATTTGTATTTGATCCAAACCCTGATTAATCACCAAATGTTATGAAAAGCATGACATTAAAAAACCCGTGTATTGCAACCAAATCTATTAACATGTTTAATACCTCTTCTGATGACTCGAATTTAGTAGACTCCGTATCTTCTTCCTAAAGAATTACAGAAAATAAATAAATTAGAATAATAGCATCTGATCAGTAAACAAAAAATGTGTTACGTGCCATCCAAGATACATTCAACATAAAACTTATATGTGAATATTTTAAAGGTGATCATGATTCTGTTACGTGCCATCCAAGATACATTCATGTTTCCCGTTTATGTTCCACTTTCATGCATATTAGTTTTAGTTGAGTTTTAATATTTACCAAATGTTGTAATTGTGTCTTTATATAATGGTCTAGGATTTTAAATGATGCCACTCTAGGAAAATTAAGTTTGATGGCGTGGTGTCACTCGGCTTTCGGTACTTATATAAAAAATAAAAACAAGTATACGGTACTATAAAACACGTAAAATAAATTACCAGTTGAGTCTTGTATTTGGATTTGCGCGTTATACCAAATGATATCTCGACATCCCGTACGTTTCCAATCACTCTTAATTGCCACACAATTGTCTTTTGAGACTATGTAGTGTCCTTTAATATTATTGTGTTTGAACAAGAATCTATTACACAAGAAGTTTAACTACTTTTAATTTATTTAAGCATACATCTTATTTGTGAATCTTTTAGTAGATTGAGTCTGAGAAATTTGTCTCTACTATTCAATTTGAGTACCAGTTTTAAGTTAAGTTCAAGTAAGTTTTATGTAAGTTTAAGTAAAATAGTGGGCTTTCTTTACAACATTTGATATCGTAAAATCTCTTAAACAATAAAGGTTTGGGGTTCAAACGAGCTGAGCTGTTCGCGAGCTACTCTATCACAGATCAATAAAAAGCTCGAAACAAGCCGAGCTTTTTCAAGCTCAAGCCTGAGCAGAGTCTCAAAAGCTCTTTTAGCTATCAAGTCGAAGCTAAAGCCCTTGTGCTCTTTCTAACTTATTTGTACTAATTTCACAGTTAACCGAACTCAAGCCGAGCTTTGGGTCGTTTAAGATTTTTCTCAAAATATATAAAAAATAATTAAATTTATATATAAATTAATTAATAAATAGTAAGCGAGCCAGTCCCATGCTAGAAAAAAAAACAATTCATAAGCTCATAACAATACTCATAAGTCAAAACAAGCGAAGCTCAGGCCTAATCGACCTCATGCTCGGCTCGTTTACACCCTTATAAATGGATCATAATAAACAAGTACATATTACAACATGAACTTCAATCTCACAAAATTCACCACTCTAGTATTGGTTTAGTCCACCTATATACACCCATCGGACATTAGGACCCCAACAGCTAAGCTAAGGACCAAGTAATGGGTATAATATATAATGTTAAGAACATATATATGTTTAATGTAACCATTTGAGTATAAGCACGTGTGTTGTACTACCCAACATATCTTGAAAGGTAGAAGATAGGCTGTCAATTTTACCCGAAACCCAACCTGTAAAATCACGTACCTGAACCCGAACTAACCCGACCTAAAAAATCCGAACCCGAAAAAAGACTAACCCACACCCGAATTGAAGTAATTCGGGTTAGTTCTCGGGTTTGATTTATATGATTTGGGTCAACCCGAATAAACTTTTATTTTTGAAATTAAATATATTTTTAGGTATATAAAGTTGCCAGAATCTGATCCTAATCGACTATGTCATTCTTACTATTATGAATCGATTGTTTACTGCTAATTTATGTTTTTCGTTTATTACTAATAGCAACCGTAATAAAACAACCAAATCACTCCGATTAAAAAGGATGTTGGTTCAGAATAACACTATACAATCAAGAATTATATCATTTACAATTTAAATATAGTGTTGTTACACTTAAAAACAAAAGCTGATCAATGTGACATGCATATAACATTTGTAATTATAAACATATGCTAACTCATAATCAGAGAATCTTAGTTTTTTGTTTCCGTTAACGAAAGTTAAATTCTTGTGAGGTTATGTTGATCAGTTCTTCATGTACGTAATAGAAAATATGGATATTATGATAAACCTACAACTAAAACATACATGTCACAGCAGAGAGAGAGGCCATGACTGATGAGAATGATCCAGACGACATGATAGTCAGCTTGGTCGAGTTCCCCTTTAAGATGTATATTAGTGATGGGGATTAGGGTTCTTGAGAAACCGAATAATATAGAGGGAGAGAGGCTCACGAATTATGTGAGGGTTTAGGGTTAAGTTATGTGATGTTAATTAGTCTCTCCATATTTATATACATCCAAGGGGAAACCCTTGATTAGCAAGAAAGGGTAATTTGGTCCATCAACAATTACCTAGCTAATTAATAATAAGGTATAATTTAATTAACTTTGATCTATTATAATATAAATGATCATGTAGGCCATACATAAATATACATATCCATATATTTATTCTTACATTCTCCCACTTGGTCAAATAATCATTTATTATGAGCATTAGATTAGTCTGCAGATTTTAACACTCATTTTAGCTTTAAACTTAAACTGGAGCAGAGAAATACAGTCATTGAATTGAACATCAGCTCAAGACCCCCATTAATCATACTGCAGTCCTTGTTTAAAACCTAAGTAGTTATGATCAAAATTATATAAGTAAGCCCTTCAAATATTTGATTTGTATAATAAATTTGTCTATATGTCATTACGCATGCAGAACATATTAAGAGACATACAAAATCAAAACTGAGGAAATGTTATTAAATAAAATGTAAATAAGTAAAATATGCAATTAAATAAGGTCTTCAGTAAATCCCATATTAGCAACATGTTCTTCAAAAACTTTAGGTGGGAGACCTTTAGTCATCGGATCCGCTAGCATATTATGTGTACTAATATACTCAATACAAAGTTTATTTTCCTCAACTCGTTCACGCACGAACAAATACTTTGTATCAAGATATAAACCAGCTCCAGTCGAACTGTTACTATTTGAGAAATTAACGGCAGCTGAATTATCACAATAAAGCTTCAATGGTTTAGAAATAGAATTGACTAATTTGAGCCCAGAAATCAGATTTTTAAGCAACATTCCACAGCAGGTAGCATTATAAACAGCTATATATTCTGCCATCATGGTGGAAGTAGTCGTCAACTGTTGCTTATGACTCCTCCATGAGATGGGCCCGCCTGCTAACATAAAGATATACCCCGAAGTGGACTTCTTGTCATATTTGCATTTAGCAAAGTCAGGATCAGAATAACCTACCACTTCTAAATTGTCACTTCTTCTATAAGTCAGTTTGTAGTCTTTCGTCCTTTGAAGATAACGAAGTACCTTCTTAGCTGCTTTCCAGTGTTCAAAGCCAGGATTAGTCTGATAACGGCCTAACATTCCAGAAATATAAGCAATATCTTGACAAGTACAAACTTGTGCATACATAAGGCTCCAGACTACTGATGCATAAGGTATCAATCTCATTTGCTCCTTTTCAACCTCTGTTTTTGGACATTGAAATGCCCCGAAAACATCTCCTTTAACTACAGGAGCTGCAGTTGGGTTACAATGTTGCATGTTGTAACGAGTAAGGACACGGTCAATGTAGGCCCTTTGAGATAATTCTAAGATTCCTCTGTGTCTGTTTCGGTGAATTTCGATGCCAATAACATAAGAAGCATCTCCGAGATCCTTCATGTCGAAGTTATGCGAGAGTAATCGCTTCGACTCATGCAACATGTCTAAACTATTACTTGCCAATAGAATATCATCTACGTAAAGGACAAGTATAGTAAACTTACTCCCACTCATTTTGAGGTAGGTGCATTGATCCACTTGATTCTTTGCAAAACCTTGTTTCTTCATGACTTCATCAAACTTTAGGTACCATTGACGTGATGCTTGTTTCAACCCATATATTGACTTCTTGAGCTTACACACTAGATGTTCTTGACCTTCAGGTTTAAAACCTTCAGGTTGCTTCATGTACACCTCTTCGTCTAAAGTGTCGTTAAGGAAAGCAGTTTTCACGTCCATCTGATGCAGCTCTAAATCAAAGTGAGCTACTAGGGCCATAACGATCCTTAATGAATCTTTTCGAGAGACAGGTGAAAAAGTCTCTTGATAGTCAATTCCCTTTTTCTGAGTGTAGCCCTTTGCAACCAATCTCGCTTTATAGCGTTCAACGTTCCCATTTGGATCAAGTTTTGTTTTGAACACCCATTTACATCCTACGGGTTTGACACCGTTGGGCAATTCTAGCAAATCCCAAACGTCATTTTTCCTTATGGAATCAAGCTCATCAATCATCGCTTTATTCCATTCAGAAGACTGATCACTGCTCATGGCTTCATTATAAGAGATAGGATCATTAAGCTTTCCGGCGTCAGCTTCAGTCAGATACGTGACATAATCATCAAAGTTAGTAGGTCTTCTAGACCTAGATGACCTCATGAGTTGATTAGCGGGGTTCAGCATTGTCTTGGTTTTGAGTGTTTGATGTGCCTTCATTTTCTGTGATAACGGGTTCTGAGTGTGGAGAAGGTGGTGCAGAAGGTTCAATTGCATGGGGTACAAGAGGAATCGCCGGAGTTACAATAATCGACGAGTCTCCCCCCGCATCTTGTATTTCTTGCAATCCTTCATAAGGGTTAGTACTGCTCCCACTGATCTTGTAATCCTCCAGGAACACGACATGCTTGGTTTCTACGATACGAGTGACATGGGAAGGACAATAGAAACGATAACCCTTTGAATTTTCAGGATACCTGATAAAGAAGCAGGTAACCGTTTTAGGATCAAGTTTCTTTAGGAAAGGGTTATAAAGTTTTGCTTCAGCAATACAGCCCCATACTTTCATATAATTAAGACTCGGTTTCCTTCCTGTCCAAAGTTCATATAGAGTTTTAGGGACAGACTTAGAAGGAACTCTATTGAGTATATGAACGGCTGCTTTTAAGGCTTCAGTCCAGAGAAATAGAGGTAAATTAGTGTTGGCTAACATACTGTGTACCATATCCATAAGGGTTCGATTTCTCCGTTCAGCGACACCATTTTGCTGAGGAGTACCTGGCATGGTATATTGGTTCACGGTCCCATGGCCCTTACAAAACTCATAAAATGGACCAGGGGCCTGACCCACATCAGTATGTCTTCCATAATATTCACCTCCTCTATCTGATCTGACAACTTTTATTTGACGATCTAATTGTTTTTCAACTTCAGTTTTATAATCTTTAAAAGTTGTTACACCTCCTCTATCTATTGTTTTTCAACTTCAGTTTTAATATAAGTATGAATGGGGTAAGTTTTACTTTTTTAAGCCCAATAACCCAACCCGATATAGGATTGACCCGATTAACACCCGCTACTCATAATAGCAAACCTCCTCATTGTTTCACTATGAGAGTTGTAAGTGTACAACGGAAGAGGTTGCTTATTATCCAATACAACATACAATCCAACTTATATACTTTATAAATTTTTTTAAAGAATTTTACACACATACGAACCGAGTCCGAGTCGGCTCGCAGGTCAACTCATTTATTTTAAAAATTATATATAATTATGATATTTTTTACACATATTCATACACATTACAAAAAAATAAATAAATAAATAAATAATCCACACATACACAGTAACACAAAATATGGGGTCAAGTACACACATACAAACCCATAATTCCAAATATTAACATATATCATACCTAAAATCAAAGCATATAACGTCTATTATAACTAATATATCATGTAATAACATCTATTATACCTAAAATAACATGTATAACTTAAAATGCCAAATTTTGGACTCGCCTGTACTTTAGTAACGGATCGAAGTAGCAGATGTTGTAATAAAGAAGATGTGGTGACTGATCACCGCTAGCCACCGGTTGTTGTCGAGAAAATGAGCCGTCGGCGGTGGATTAAGAACCACCGGTGTTTGTAGTGAGAAGTTAAGTGTATAAACTAATGAGGAGTACTAACATATAAATAAAACAAAAAAGTAGTTGTGTATGTGCGAGTAAACAGTAGCCATCGGATTATTATCTCCATCAACGGCTGGATCTTCTTGAATTTAAAGTGAACTGGTTGGTACTAAGATTCTTGTGGGGTTGCTTTCACCCTTCAATATGCTGGTGTCACTTTACTGTTTTATCAACTTTATACACAGAGCTGAAAATCTTGCATTTATATCTTCTTGAATTTAATTGAGAGGGTATACCATTCAATATCCAGCTGTTACATTAATGTTTTATAAACTTTATATAGAGACCTGAAGAATCTTGAATTTAAACTTTAAAGTGAGACGGTATACCCTTCAATATCCTTCTTCACTTCATCAGATTAGATAACTTTTGTTACCGGTACAAATAACATAAAAGAATGTAACCAACGTTTATTGGAAAAAGCAACCCCAAATATTTGAGACCAAAAGCGATTAGCAGTCGATTATGGTTTTCTCTATAAACTTTAACAAGTCAAAGAATGTCAAAAAAACCTCGCGGACCTTGCTTTTGACTTGGAAATTTCTCTAATGAGCAGTTTCACACTACTCCCATTGCTTTGAATTTGGTTATGGTATAACCCAGAGTAGAGTACTGACCGTCCCAACATCCGGAATGACAGATACCCATACAAGTTCGGTGTCTGGTCTCGCATTTTCATAAAATCCGGCCCATGGGTCGTGTCAGGTTATGTCCTAACGTCCGAAATGACCAATACCCATTCAAGTCCGGTCTTCGGTCTCGCATTTTCATATGGGTCTGATCGGGTTATGTGCGGGTCCCGGGTCAGATATTGTGCTTTGTTCACCCATATTATATATGTTAAAATCTCAACCAACCCATATGAAATTTTGACACCAATTTACTTCTAACCTCTGTGAAAGTTTTTCTCGGATCCGTAATTAATAGGGGGATATGCGATGACCAAAATATTTATTCGTAACATTTTGGCTATTTATCACTTCAAAAAGAAGTGTGTGCCGTTAAATTTTGCAATGTTAAACACAACGGGATAGAAAGTAATAATTTACAAACGTGCATGAAAAACAAAGAAGAAAGTGAAAATGTTTCAAGTCTTTCTACTCAACACATCTCAACGTGTCAATCACCAACTCTATGTAAATAAAAATGCTCTTAATTATCTTATATTTGATAACGCTTTAGCACCAATCAAATATCAAGAGTATGGGGTGTACCACAAAATGTATAGGTAGGCTAACGTACCACAAAATGTTATCATACAAAAACGTACGCAAGCAATTAAAATTAACAACGATATGCATAAACGTAAATAGTCACGCGATCTAATTCATTTACAATCAACTAACTCATCAAAGCATGTTCATTATTTCATAATACATAGGGGAGGGTTATGGTACAGTAGTCACTTATCGTACATTACGTACGTGAATTACGCTCAAGGTTAAAATCCATAGATACGCTCAAATAAAAATCTAACCAAGCTCATTTGGAGGGAGTATATTCAACCCTCACCCGGCTCACTGAGCTGGAAGAAACATATGCATAGGTGTTATGAGTACGTGTACATATATATGTTTGTATAATAATTGTATGTATGTATACTCGTTAGACAATTATTACATGGTCTTATAATTACTTTGCCACATTATGCTATGTTCTTTCCATTTTTAGAAGGCATGAACAAGCCACATTGTTAAATTTATTATTTGGTGTTATTCACGAATCACGAGTGATTGTTCTTTACAGTTTTAGAAAGTGCAAAACACTATCAATAAATCCATTCTTGTTGTGACTTGTGAAACTCAGTTGGATTCGGTATCCGATTGTGAAATCAAATTCTTGTTTGACAAAATAAAAATGCTGAATTTTTGTTCATGTTATATTATGCCTTTTGAGATTCAAGAATTTCGGTTACAACTTTTATTATTATGGAATGGTTTATGGATTATTTTTAAAACGAGTTCGAACATTGAACTGGTCGTCTTATCGTCTAGTGGTCGGACGAGAGATAAGGAACAGACAGCCTCATAATTAGCTTAATAATATATATGAATATACAATTTAATTATAGTTATATGTAGTTTATAAATGTTCTAGGATCATATTAAGTTACTGTCACGCTTAAAAGCTTGATGACATGGTATCACTTAGTTGTCAGATGCTTAACTACCAAATAAAAACGAGTATTAAATATTATATGACACATAAAAATTTTACTGGTTAATTCTTTGTTACTTGTGTCTACGTCTTATATGCGAATCTTTTAATTTGATAATGATGAGTAGATTGAGTTCGGGAAATTTGTTTCTACTATTAAATTTGTCTACTAGTTTTACAAGTTCAAGTAAAATAAAAGAAGTTTAAGTACTATATTACTATGAACACGTTAAAGACATTTAAAAAACTCCAAATTTCAATTTTCCATTAAATTAAAAACATTTAGTTTAAAATCATTAAAAAAAACTTACGATTTTTACCCACAAGGCTACAACCTCACCCATATTTTCTAGCACCATAAATAATCATATCATATTCATGCCTTCCGTAAAGAAAAAAAAATAAGAGTAAATGACTTAGGTGGGATTGTTAAATTAGGTAAACTGCAATAAAGTAAATGACTTAAGATGATATAGTCTTTAAAATGAAATATACTTGAAAACTCACGGAAACTCTAGCACAGACCATGTTTATTTTATTAGTAGCTGTCTACAATAAAACCATATAAAACTCGTTTAGAACATGATTAAAAACACGTTATAACTACATGTCGAACTGAAGAACGATTCATACGCATGTTGCGACGGTTGGTAACCCTGTTAAAACGAACGGGATTTTTTAGTTAAATTCTAGTGCGGGTTATCTGGGTCTAGCCGAATTTGAGAATTTCAAACCAAATGTTTGATCTTGAGTTCGGGTTAGAAGTTTAAACGGTTTGGGTAATTTCTGGTCGGGTTATTTCTGGTTGGGTATCGGTATTCAGGTACGGTTAAAAAACACAACCCTACTACAATCAATTGAATACTATAAAATTCACCTTGTGATAAAATTAAACTGAAAGAAAATTAGCCAACACTAGATTTGACCCATTACCTTGGGCTTTAGCCCCCCCAAACTTAGGTTTGATTAGAGGTGAAAAATAAGTTCAAAAACGTTTTGAAAATCGATCCGAAAAGTTGACAAAACCGGTTTCAAACATATATTGTTGGCTTAGATGACCGGTATGGGATCCTAGCCAGATCCGGTTTGACATAAGCCGTTTTATAGTCATTGTTGCCGAAATAACTCTTTTTGCACTCGTTGCATATTGGTATTAATTAGATGTGAAGACGTTAATCTTGAATTTAGAAGATAAAGATCAAACGGGTTATAGATAATTTTTGGTGAATTATTTATTAAGTTTTTATATTTTAATTAGGAATAAGATTTAAGATTTAATTATATTTATATTTATTTTGTTTCATGAGTTGAGTCTAATTAGGAGTCTTGGTGAGCAACTTGTTAGTTTTAGTATAAATAAATGGTTAGGTGTATTGTAATTTGTGTGCTTGGTTTTGTAATAATAAAAAGAGTCAAACAAATTGTCCAATCTCGTGTTTGTGTGTTCAATCAAAGGGCCTGATTTCCAACAAGATGTGTTGTTTAATCAAACCACTCTCTAGTAATGGCATCCAAATATGATGAATCACAATTTTCCAAAGGAGTTGGATCTTAGTAAACCAACTTAACCATTGGTGTTGCATCTTCGTCAACCAACTTAATCATTGGTGTTGGATCTTCACCAATCACATACTTCACCCCTTGAAGGTGAACTCTTGAAGATCTAACAAGAAACACGCGAGAAAGAAATAGCAATGGGTTTGTTGGTCCTACTTAACGTTCAAGAACTTGATAACGAGGAAGAACTAGGAAACAACACTGATAACAACTAGACACCAAACAACGACGATGGTAATTAATAAACAACCAAAACTACTACCAAAACGACAACAACGATGCCTATTTTCAATTAGAAATGCCAATGTTTATTCTTTTTAAGCTTAAGAATGTATTGCTAACGATTTTCTTAATTTCCAAAATTATAAAAAAATAACCGGTTTTCTCAAAGCTGTTTCAGACCGGTTCGGATTTAATATGATGTTAACTAATTTTTTGACCAAGTCCAAACCGGTTAAAACATAGCAGCTAAAAGTGGTCCTGTTTAAAAAAAAACAAAGTTATGCACCTCTCATTCGCTCTACTATGGTTACTCCTAATAACTCTTTTAATGAACACTTACTTCTAGATGTGAGCAATAATCGAATTGTTAACCAAAAACGACAAAACTAAATTGAAATTAACCGAAACAATTCATATTTTCACATAATTCTAGCTTTTATACATCATTTCAAGTATTTCTTGTTTTATACCTCAATTTCATCTACATATACCTCCACATGTATTTACGCATTCATTTCATCATGTATTTATAACAAAAGTTTTTACCCCAAGTTTAGTTTCAGTTATTAACCAAAAGTCCAAAATTAACCTAACCAAACCGAACCAAAAACCGACAAATTAACCGAAACAGTTAACTAAAACCCGACCGGTTACGATTTCAGTTAAAAGCCGATAACCAAACCAAACCGAACCGAAAGATGCACACACTACTTACGTGGCGTCAGTGAGCACAAAAAAGTTTCATACCGTCCTACGTGGCATCGGTTACTATTCTATTCCTCCCATACACTCATACAGACATACAGTCCTACGTGGCATCAGTAAGCACAAAAAAGTTTCCCGCTCATAATAATTTGTTATAACGATAACAAACTTCCAGCTGTCATAACTGATTAACTGCCATCATCACACACAACACAACCAAACGCTCTGTTCACTTCATCTTCTTCAGGTACGATCAATTTCATATATGCTACTCGAAGCTTAATTGACGCTTGTTGTTGAATTCATCGCACTGACTGATATTTGTTTATATATATCGTTGTGTTTTCAGTGTACGGAATACGTTACGCATCGATCAGTAATCAGTTCGTGCTCATTCTCTACAGGTACGATCTGTTAATTGTTGTTTCTCTAAGTTTCGAGTTGAATCGCACTGAGATTTACGTGGATTTATGTGATTTCAGTGTACGGAATAGATCGAGTTGAAGTTTTACGTACGGATTAGTTCGTTGTCCACAGGTATGATCTCGATTTGATGTTTATGTTTAATCGCAATTGAGATTTGAAGTCGCGTGTTGAATCGAACTGAGATTTACGTGTATTGTTGCGTTTTTCAGTGTACGGAATTGATCGAGTTGAAGTTTTACGTATGGATCAGTTCGTCTTCCACAGGTATGATAGAGTTTATGTTTACGTTCAATCGAATTGAGATTTGAGTGCAGAATGCATTCATGACGAGCTCAGTTTCAGTATTATGTGCTTTAATTGCTTAATTCTGCTTCACTATATGATCATTGAACATTTTATTGTTCAAAGTTTAATCTGAATTGACTCGATTCTTATTTATGTTGAATCGCATTGAGATTTACGTATAATGTAGTGTTTTTGGAATGCGGAATAGATTTGTGACGAATTCAGTCTCAGTGTTGCTGATTTTAGATATGTACGTTTTCATGCGATTTGTTGGATATTATATATGTGAAGAGGTTTAATTGCTTGATTCGGCTTAACTATACGCTTTGAATTAGGTTTTACTTAGTTTTGTGGAGAACTTGTAGAGTTATAGGTTCTTACTGCTGATTTTGATCGATGCACCTTTTATTGCTAAAAGTTTAATCTGAATTGACTCAATTCTTGTTTATGTTGAATCGCATTGAGATTTTGGTATAACGTAGTGTTTTCGAAATGCAAAATAGATTCATGACTTATTTAGTCTCAGTGTTCCTGAGTTTAGATTTCTTTTTGTGCAATTTGTTGGATGTTATATACTTCATGAATTGCTTGATTTCTGCTTAACTATACAATCTGACTTATATGTATAGTTGTTAGTGTGGTTAGTTAGTGCATCGTTTACGTGTACATTTCTGTTATATATATGATTTGGAGATTGTACATTTAGTTAGTGAGTTTGTTTGATTTAGCTTCTTATATGGAAGGCTTGCTTGTATTCATTAAAGTAGTACAAACCTAACTACAACAGTTAGTGATTTACCTGTATTGGCTCGCATACTTACATTTTATTTGGATCATTGCGCCTTTTTGTTGTTCAAAATTCAATCTAAATGGCTTCATTTCTTGTTTCTGTTGAATCAAATTGCAATATCTGTATACTGTTGTCATTTCAGATCTCGTTTCGTTCATTTAGTTGTTTATTATAGATTCATGATTTTAATTTCTTGATTTTGCTTCATATGCAATGTGATTTATGTTCTATGTTTGTTTTGTATAGATATTACTGTTTATTTGGATCATTACACCTTGTGTTGCTTAAAGTTCAATCCGAATGGCGTCAAGTCTTGTTTCTTAGAAATATTGTTCAACTCAGTCTAATGTCATTGTCTCTTATGTTTTAATTCTTTGCACATATACATTTAGACTGCCTGTTTTGCAATAACAGTAAAACTATGTTTTAGTCTCTTGGAGCTCTTTAATTGGTGTCCTAATTATTAAAAACTGTTAATTCAGCATGAACAATCCATGTTAAATTAGACTTTAAGACTATAGTTTAATTTACCAGCAGCAAAATGAACTTTTTTAGGACATATCTGCAACACATATTCAATTCATCATTAAACTCATTACTCATCAATAGAAATGTCATACCTTCATGCTTTAAATAACATTTTCATTGAGCAGATGTGTTAGAAGAAATGGATGATCTATTAAGTATAAAATGATTGAATGATATATTTACTTTCGAGTCAGAAATGAAAATTTTGATAGGTTTTCTTCAACTTTTAACAATCATTATTATTATTTCAGAATTATTCGGGTATAAGGCAGTTTTTCAAGTGTTAAAAGAATGTCGGAACCAAATAAAGATAAGAAGTTGGAATCAAATACTAAAGGCAAAGAGAAAGAAGTGACCACTGATAGTGATTTTGATGACACAAGCGATTCAAACGACAGTAGCAAGAGAAGAAGTGCAGTGCCAAAGGTTTTTGACAATGCTATGGATTATTTCTCTCATAAAATGACCCAAGGTGTTGCAATCAAAGAGCCTGTTGCTGGCAAAAGAAAGAGAGACCAAGGTGGTCTAAAGAGGCAAATTACCCTAAAATCAGAACTGCATGTGATTGGTATGAGGTTTGATGACTCGGACTCTGAACCGTCAAAAGTTGATGCTGCTGCAAAAGGTAAAGGACAAGTGAAAGAAGAAATTACTGATGATGTTTTCAGTGGTTCAGATACTGATTCAGATGAAGCATGTAAAAGAATGAAACCGGGAAGTAAAGATGACGATGATGATGGCAGTGATGATAACGATGGTGATGGAGCGGGATCGGGAGCAGGAGCACACGCAGGTCTCCCTGTGCAGGGCGTACAAGTTGCGGGAAACTGAAGGAAACATGTGAGGATTGAATACCACAGTTTGATGAGCATTCTTTCAAGGTATATAAATCGTTTCGCACTGACATATTTTGTTTCTTTTGATAACTGAAGTACATGAAAGGATTGTCTAGTATGTTTGTTCATTGATGATTTTCTTGACACGGATTTGCGATTTTGCATTACCAAATATCAGATTTTAGCTAAAGAGTTTTAGCCTTTTAATCAACTGTTGCATATGATTTTGATTTTCATAAGAAAATGAGTTAAGGTAAGTTAGTCACAAGGTTAATTACCACTTCTATATGTTAGCATGAAAAACTCTCTTTAAATTAGATAGAATGAAATGTTTCTGTAAATAATAGTTTAGAATTCAATACTTAATATTACTGATTTAATTGATGTTGTAAGATCACATCTGATATACAAAACTATTCAAAATCTATTACTTAAGAGCCTACACATGACATATTATATGTTTTTATTTATTTATTTGAAAAAAAGATTCTCAGTAAAAATACAATATTTAATCTCATAAAGTTTGACATGTATCTATATAGTCAAATGTGTGGTGTAAGTTTACCGGAAAGCTGGTGTATGTTATTAAATAACCGAATAACGTGTGCTTATTTAGAAGGCGATTCAAGCTCGGCTTATTTTAAGCTCTATATCCAAAACTCGAGCTTGACTCATGATTAAATTTTCAAGTTCGAGCTTGATTTGTTTGTTATGTACTACATATTTAATTTATATATATATGTATAACATAATATATATATTGTTTAGTTTAGTTGTCATAATATATATAGTTATTTTATCTCAATAATTCTAGTGTCAAACTCAAGATATGAGAGGTAATAAAAGATTATCGAGCGGTTCACTCATGATCTGACATTACACATGACATTTTTGGAGTAAGATGTATTCAATTCACTACGCCTTCCTTGTTTTGTTGGTTGGTTTTAGGAACACGAGAGAGTAACTAACGTTGGCTGGTGAGTAATATCTTACGAATTAACCCTCAGCATTACAACATTAAGAACAAAGAAGAAAATGTCATTTTTTTTCTTGGTCACCAACTGATAGGGAATATGAGATGACTAAAATATGTATTCTTAGCATTTACCTTTGGTTATTTCGCTTCAAAGAATGTGCCTCGTTAAAATCTTGCAATGTTAAACACAACGGGATAAAAATTACATCTCTTTTAAACATTTATCATGAGAGCATTGGACCAAATCACAAAATAGCTCTAAGTTATGAAATTTTAGAAACGTACATGAAGTACAAAGAAGAAAAACACACATGGTCAAACTCACCTTTTGATAAAATCAAATAAAGTTAAGAAACATAAAATTAGTCAACATCAAAATTTAGCCTGTTAGACCTTGGGCTTTAGCCCCAAAGTCAGGTTTGATTAGATGTATAAAAAAATTTCAAACTCTTAGAACTGTTTGAAAATCAATCCGATCAATGGGTAGCATAACCGGTTCTAAACCTAAACGACTGGTTCAGACCGGTATGGGATCTTAGCCGGATTCGGTTTGACATAAACCAGAGCCACTTTTGCCCAAATTAATCTTTTACGTCTCATTATAGACTTATAGTTAGGTATTGGTTGTGTTGTTTAGTCAAACCACTCAAAAACCTCTCTAATCTCTTAAAACTTGAAACGCTTTCAATAATGGCATCCGAATATGACCAATCACAATTTTCCATACGTTTTGGATCTTAGTCAACCAATTTAACTATTGGTATGGATCTTCACCAATCACATACTTCACCCCTTAAAGGCGAACTTTTGAAGATCGATCGAACAAGAAACACATGAGGAAGAAATAGCATTAAGTTTGTTGGTCATGATCCTACTTATCATTCAAGAACTTGCTTATTTATAGCCATTTTTGCAAGTCCAAACAGGTTAAATTAAAAAGTTAAAAGTGGTTCGGTTAAAATAACAATATTAGCCACATGTTGCTAATAAATATCTTTCCCTACTGCTTACTACTGTAGGCACAATATTAGCCACAATGCCAAACCAAACATTACACTTTCTGGGGACCAAGGGGATATTTATAAGGTTACAGTTACCAAATTCACTTCTCTTCTTAAAATTTTGATTTGATTCATAAAGCGGGACATCGGTAAAAGAAGATCCCGGGCATGCTAAAAATATTAGAGCGAATCAAAAAAAGAAGATTTCCAGGAACACGTCTGCAATGTCATCTCAGTTGAAGAGCATGGAAGATTGTATGTACTCAAGAATTGACAAACTGGACTCGTTCAACAACAGTCTCTATCCGGCTTTCATAACAAAGTAACATCACATCAAAAGATGTCTCGTGTGAGGTACCCATACGCCTCGCCTCAAATCACGACGATTAACCAATATTTGTTAACTAATCATTTTACCAATATAAAATTTATAACATGAGTATTTGCTTCTTTACAAGTAACTTCCAAACTTCAACTTATAATTCAACAAAGACATCACATATGCCATTTGGTTAGGCCAAAGGAAAACAAAAGGAGCAGCATGTTTTAATCAAAATGTTAAAGCAGTTTTAAAGTATGTTAGACCGGTTATCCAGGCATAAGCAACTATACCAACGCGTGACTTGACATTCTACGGTCATGGGTGTAAGAAACTAATTAGCCAAACCGTGTAGTCGGATGCGTTCTTATTAGTTCACATCTTGGATAAGTATTTTTTGTGAAAAACAAGCTAGACATTTTATTCCTGGCCCGTTACAAGAAAAAATCAACTAGAACACCAGCACAGCCAATTTATTCCGAGGAACTCGGTAGTACAGAGTCAAATATACCATACGATAAGCTGGACATGCATTGATAACATAAAGGGTTTTAAGACAATCTAAAGGGAGCATTGATACAGAACCATACATTCTAAGGCGTGACACACGAAACTAGACGATGAACGTACAGTGGTCGTCGTTGATAACCCTTTCGTAGCCGGCAATAAGAGATCTGGCATTGTCCCTCTCGCTGCAAAACAAAATTTTAAGTTGATTTGAGTATTAAAAAAATAATAACAATAAGAAGCATGAAAACTGTGAAAAGAACAAGGACATATTTCTTTTAACAGAAATAAAGAAACATACTATTTCCAGCCAGCGGGCAATTCGTGGCGGAAGTAGCGAATAGCCACGCCAATCCTAGTCTCGCAGCATGACAAATGATGTTCATCCAGGCCTCCATTGGGCCAGCCAGGTCGGTCCATGATGGCGACTGCTTCCTTAATTCGGTCATATAGAAGAAGTGGAAGCACAGGGTGAATCACTAGACACATGCATTTGAAGTTATAAGATCAGTGAGTAATCATATAATTAGAATTGCAGCAAGCATTATTTATTTTTTTACTAGCCAAAAGAACGGAGATTACCTTCAGTATCAATTTTATTCACCTTGGCATTAGAATGGAGAGCGCCTATCTTAGCAATTAACTTGTCCTGTAATCAGGGGAATTATAACATTAATTAATTAGATGAAGTAAGTAAGCCTACTAAATAATCAGAAATTAAAATACTTGATAATGTATTAAATATATAATGTTAATAATCTTACGCGCTTCTTGTTGGTGAGTGAGATCTTTGGCTTACTAGCAGCAGCCTTCTTCCTGTTCCCCTTGAGATGAGTTTGGGGTGGTGAAAGACGCATATTGGCAAACTTTTCCTCTACCTGAGAAAGAATATATATATATATATATATATATATATGACACATATATGATTAACAATATATATTGATCATCAAAAAAAAAAGGACATCTTATTGAAGTTTCTTTTCTTTCTTTACTTGAAGTCAATCATGTTGTTATTAATTTAATAAAAATTAACTGCAAAACAAACAAAGTGTTTTCTTTTATGATTAGGTATGTAAACGAGTTCGTTTAGCATTAAACTTGTTCACGAACTGGAAAATCTTGTCTGTTGTCCGTTCGTTAAGGAACTGAACTTGTTCCAAGAACGCAAACGAACTTGTACTATTTAAGTTTTTAATTTTGTCATTAACTAAACCGCCAAACGTTTACAGCCCCCACCAGTTATGATGAACAATATATATATAATTCATAGAAACACATATCTTCTGTTAATTATTATTATTATTATTATTATTATTATTATTATTATTATTATTATAACCTAAGCAGACCGATATCTGAGATATCTGTTATCGCAGTGAGATATCGGTGGGATATCATTAATTTTAATATCATGTAAAATTCATATATATAGCAATTTAACACCAATAATTCAGTATAGTCTCCTACCATGAACAAATTAACCTTTTGCAAATTGTAAAACACCAACAATCGTAGCAAAGTAAGAATTAATAAAGACTTATAACACTAACATTGAATACTAAAAGTTAATAATTAAGACTTAAAAAACTAATATGGGGAGTATCGGTGATATATCGGTCAAATATTAGTCGAATATCGGTCAATATCATTGAAATTATCGGCACCGATAATCTGAACCGATATTTTAATTTATATATCGCCAAGGACCGATAACCGATTTGTCACTGATATATCGGTGATATCGACTGCATAGATTATAACCCTAGCTAGCTAAGCTAGGCTTAAACCCTAACAAGAGACAGCATAATATATAATTATGCATGCATAATACATAAGCTGAAACAGTAATAATAATAATAATAATAATAATAATAATAATAATAATAAGTGTTGTTACAGCAACGTGTTCATCATCAGATGAGAAGTCGTCATGATCGGGCTTGGAGTTGGACGACGGCAGAAGGCCTCTTCGGTAGGCGCTGAAGAACAAAAAACAAATCACCATTAATTAGTATATATATATATATATATATATATATATATATATATATGCTGCAAGCAAAATCAATGTGTGTGCTACTGTGCTTGGATCATCGATCTACTTACTTTAGGTACTTGAGAACCTTACGAGCCATGCCGATGATGATCAAGTCAAGATATTTACGAAAGAGAGATAATAAAATAATAATAATAAAAAAGGTAAAAAGGCGGGTATTTATAACAAAATCAAACTTTCTTTGCGGGTTTGTTGGATTTTAATAATCCAAACTTTTTACCGTTGATCAGCGTTGAGCCGAACTTTGAAAATATACCACAATAGTCCCAACTTTCAAACTATTGGCCGGCAACAGGCTTTTCATTAACGGGGTTAGATCTCGTTAGTTTTTGCTGACGTGGAACTACTTACATGGATTTTTTTTATTTCTTATTTTTTATTTAGTATTAAGTGGATTAACCAAGCAATACTAAATAAAAAATAAGAATTAAAAAAAAATTCCATGTAAGCGGTTCCACGTCATCAAAAACTAACGAGATCTAACCCCGTTAATGAAAAGCTTGTTGCCGGCCAATAGTTTGAAAGTTGGAACTGTTGTTGCCCTTCCACTTTTCTATTGTTATCACCCCCCCCCCCCCCCCCCGGACTTTCACAATTCAATACTTTATTGTTTTATAAGTGTTTGATGTCATTTTTGTTCGTATTTGTTTATTTCCGATTATGAGACGTTTAAGTATTTGTTCATTTACATTTGGTTATTATTAGATATTTTCTTTTGTTATTATAAGTATTTGTTGTAGTTATTAGGTTTTTTGCTTTGTTATTATAAAACATTGCTTATGTAGACGGTATTCTTGTTGGTATTGTTTACTACGTTCTCATTTTTGATAGATTAGTATTGTTTCTACGTTCTCATGTTAAGATCATTTTGTATATAAACATTCTCCAGACTTTATTATTATAACACTCTAATTTTAAAACCATCATGTCAATAAACCCGGTAGCATCTACTTATTAATGTGTAACATTTTAATTCATACTTATCGTCTGTTTCCAAGTTCTACCATATCGTTGACAGCCGCGGCTGTCTCCAAGTTCAACCGTATCATTGACAGCCACTTATTTGGTTTGGTTTAACATCTCGACTTAGGTTTATGTAGATTTGACCCTTTTGAGCCTAATTCAACCCACACACCCCTTTTTGTAAAGAATGAATGCACATCTACACTACTACATAAGAAACTGTAATAACATGCCAAATGATTACAAATTTACAATCATATCAATCGTGTCCTATTTGTACTATTTCAACCAATCGATGGTAATCATAATGAAGTTGTCAAATGAGTCAATTGCTTTCTCACTAGCAGTTTAATCTAGTTGAATGGATAAAATGTTAATACTAGTGACTCGGAGTCTGTTTTTACAAACATGAAGTGTTACGCTTGTCTATCGATGTATGGAAGAACTATATACGTGTGCTAGAAACTAAACAATGCCCAAAAGAAACCCCCAAGGCCAACGAAATCTCATGCACCCAAATTGGATTGGATCAAGCCACACAACTCAGAATACACACGCGCACTCAAAACCAAAAATAAAAATAAAAATTCATTACACGATACTAAACATTTGGACTAATTTAAAAAAATAATAAATAAAAAAAGTGGCAAGAACCTCAAGGCAAAGAATGCCTGAGAGCAATTAAATAATTGACAAACAATACTACAAACTTCAAGACATAGAATGTGTGAATGGACCCGTGTAGGTTAATGAGATTAATCAAGCCATCGAGTGACCCCGTCCTCATCTCCTACGGTTGCTAGAATCTCCACGCGTACATCTAAAACAGCCTGCGGTTTACAACGATTAAAAACGTGGTTAGGAGAAATGGAAAAACACTTGGCACAAAGATTATATTAATCATGTTGGTTGACTAGGTCAGCGGTAAAAAGGATTGCCCATAGTGTAACTTGAATGCATAAATTTCCAAAATTGTTTTATTCATATACGAAACGTATAGTAGAAATGTAGAGGGAAATGTACTTACAGAAGGATTTCTACAGTTAACCAGTCTACATTCCTCCAAAGAGCCTTCAAACGTCCAACTTTCCCACACGTCAAAACTATGACTAGCAAATACAAATTCCATTCTTCTATTTATCTGTAAAGATAAAAATCAAAATAACCTCTTTAAATAATAGGAAACCTCCATTATGTTAGTTCTAAAATTTCATCATCACACATTGACATTAATTTGAAATTGATCACATGTTTTTATTACTAGTAGTTTGCCGTTCATAGCGAAAATTAAAACTTAACGAGTTTCCAGGTATTTGTATTTCCTTTGGTTGAAACATCCCATCTTGCTTTCAAAGCACACGAGACACTTTGGAAAATGATAACATGATATAGGAATAACTTAACGTTCTGAATTTTATCATATGATTTTAAAGAACCATGAATATGTTTCTTGTTCACTTAATAGGCGTGTTGATTAAAAACCCGTGAAAAATGCAACTGACACTTAAAGTTGGATAATATTAATATATAAATTAAAAGTGAAAACACACCTGCAACAACTTCCCGCCAGCAGTGAAGGATCTTAAACCAATTGTGTCCTGCAGATATCACGATAAAACAAGATTCAGCTGAATTAGAAGAAAACTTACTACAGGTTTTTTAAACCGGTTTTCAGTTAAGTTATTGGTTCTACATTTTTTCGAAAATCGGTTCAATCGAGTTCAAGTTCAAAACCAGAATTGAACCCGTCTTCTATTGTTTTAAACTTGAACCAATGTCATTTTAGAGTGGTATATTTTCAATAAACTGAACTCCACAAACCTTGGTTCTGAAACAACAAGAAACTGTGCTGCTGGATCTCTTTTCGTGACATTTGGTATCATATCCAAAAACCATCCGCCACCTTGAGCTCTCTGCCTAGAAACATGAAGTCCAGATTGATCCCGTGCTTGCAAAGAAATAACACAGCCATCTTTCAGCATCTCAATAGACCTTTTACCAACACCCGTGCTCGATTTCAGATATTTAACTGACGTATCATGTAATGATTCAGCAGTTGTTCTTTTACTTCTTGAATCATCAGGTGAAGCAAAATGTGAACTAGAACTTAGCACTTGGTCTGTACCACTCATGGCAGTATCATCTTCTTTATTTGAAGTACCTTCTTTTTCTTTATGCATTGACTTTTGGCTGGCGTGTCTTTTTTTAGCTTTTTTACTTGATCTACTGCGTTTAACTTCAGATTGATGTGAGGTGGTTTGTGATAATGTTGATTCTTGGGGTTGACTAATATCTTTTACCATGGGGCTTCTGTGAGACATATGAATATTGTCTTGTTTCATACTTCGTTCATCTTCATTGAGTGTTTCATTTTCATCTTCATCGACGTCTGAAACGGCATCGGTTGGGATGACATCATCCAAGAAGAATGTTTGTAATATAGTGGCGGCTTTTTCCCAAATCTCCATCCATACTTCTTCACTGTAATCTGCACTTTGTGGAAGTATTAAAACATTCGGCATCTCACGTACCTGAATTAAGTTTGTGTTTGAAAAATTAGAATCAAATAAAGATAAGTACACAAATGTATATCTCAGTAAATACAATTGGTCAATCACATCTCAGAAAACATTTTTAGTTACATATTCTATAACTTCTCATACCCTATGGTTACTCATCTTACCCATGCTTCCATCCATTGAGGACCTTCAGCACCATCCAAGGCACATCCTGCGAGTGTGCCATCAATCAAAAGCTGTTTTACAGCACAATCATCTAACAGCTGGCTGCTACCCGGTGTTTACCAGAAATGCCCCTGTATATAATAAAAAAAAATTTAGTGTAAAGAAGAGGCGTCCTCGTATGTAACATCCTACTTTCGGTTATATTAATAAAATAAAGTTCGTTTATTTTATAGCGGGTCGTTATCGGTTTAGTTTAATAGAATACGAGATGGACTTGTGTTAGGTAAATGGATATGAGCTATGGACTTGAGTTATGGAGAAATGAAGGAAAGGCCATGGGCTTAAGCCCATGATCAAAAATATATATACCCTTAATCCTCCATTTAATTCATTTACACATATCCCTTACACCATCCAAAACACACACTTAAGATTCTCTCTCTAGTTTCTCTCTCACTCTAGCCGAAATATAGAAGAAGAAACGGATCCCGACCCAAGGTATGATAGTATTTTGTTGTAGGAGCTTAAATCCGTTAGATATAATCATGAAACGACGAGCCGACACCGTTAAACCGTTTAAGTCACGAGATCCGGGTGGAATCGGGTATAAACCGAACCTATGATGAGCTTACGGGCCACCCTAGCTCAGATCTGGATCGAACGGGACGAAAAACGGTGAAAAACGAGTTAAAACTCGTTTTTCCGACGTGTTTGCGGTTTTCCGGCGGCTTTCCTTTCCGGCGCCGGAATAGTGGCACGAGGTTAAGGGGAATGTCAGGGAATGTTCTGACATTCCTGACCTAACCCTAGTTCGCTATGGGGACTTAACGAACTGAGGGTGATTCGCTATGGGGACTTAACGAACTGAGGGTGATTCGTTAGTCGATTCGCATAAGGGGACACAGCGAACTAGCCCTAGTTCGCCTATGATTCGTCTTTGATTCGTTATGACCAGTTCGTTATGACCAGTTCGTTAAAGGAGATAACGAATTAGAAGGTCCAATTCGCTACTTGGACTGGTTCGCTATATGGACTGATTCGCTAAGAGTCCAGTTCGTTAAAAGTCCAATTCGTGTAAGTAACCAGTTCGTTAAAGGTTCCAATTCGTTACAAGAACCAGTTCGTCATGGCAAGTCAGTTCGTTAAGGATAAGTAACGAACTAGAAGTTTAACAGAATGACAGAATGGTCCCTGGACTTAGAAAATAATGATTTAATTACAAATAAGCCCTTGAACTTTTAAGTAGCATATTATTCAATGATTCAAAATGCTAATGGAAAATGTGTTAAGACAGTTAATGAAAATAAATTTTTTCCAAGCTGACCTGGCAGCTTAACCCCAGCCAGGGGCTCTGCCCCTTGGACCCCGCTAGGGGCTGCCGCCCCTAGAACCCCCGCTGCCAGGGGCGCTGCCCCCGGACCCCCGTTCGTTGAGGGTAATAATTAAACTAGAAAGACGATATGTGTAGTGATAGTTATTGATACGTATAATTATTATACAGTTAGTCGCGCACAGCTAAAGAAGGGGATAACCGTAAACGGTGAACGCAACCGCCTTGAGGTGAGTTTCTAGCCCCACTTCCTTGTTATGTTTTCGGGGCTGTGTGCATACTCGATGTGATAGTGAATACACTTATCTTAAGTGATAAGTGTATGCCTTGTATGATTTACGTATGATGATTGCTTGACGGTGCGTGAACGATCTTCGGATATTGCATGAACCGTCAGGTGGTAGTTAAGACATGATTGATAAGTATGATGAGAGATATGATGTATGTATGTATATATGATGTATGTATAATGTATGTATGTTATGATGATGGTACGTGAACGCTCTTCGGAGATTACACGTATTGTCAAGGAAAGCATGTATGAACAGGTATGGTGCAGTTACACGAAACAACGGGACCAGACCCTTATAATATCTGTGATGTTAGGGACCAGACTCTTATAATATCTGTGAGGTTATAGGGCGAAAGGCTCTTTAAAACGTATGATTATGTATGTATAGAAAGTATGAAAGTAAGAATGAAAGTATATGCACTTATGTGTGTATGAAAGAAAGTTAAGAGGTTAAGTATGAAATGTAAGAAGGTATTGTATGATTATGTGATTAACTAGAACTCACTCAGCGTAGCTTTTTAGTATGCACGCAGGTGAGTAGAATGAGGCAGGTAGCTTGAGGAGGACACATGGCAGAGTTGGACGAAGCTGGCATCTGAAGATTTTGCTATGATGCTTTATTTTAAAAGACTATGTTTTGTTTTTAAATGACTATGAATGCTCGATAAGACCAGAATTATGGTTGTGGAATGTAATGGTTTGAATGTTTTTAATGTTCCGCGAATGTTTTAATTAACTCTGATATTTAGAACTGCGTTTATGAGTAAATCCAACACGAAAGTAGGGCTACCGGTAACGGGGCCTTACATCGTATCCTTTTTCACATTGTATAAAACATAATGATAAATCAGCATACAACTTGCCTGGCTTGACATGCTGCAAGCATTCAGCATTTAGGATTTGAATTGTGTCATTCGTTAGGGCACAATGGAGTGAAATGAGATCACTTGCAGCAAGTAAATCGTTGAGAGTGTCCATCCTCCTTGCAGCAGGAGGAAACCTGCTTACTCTTTTTCCTTTTTCCTGGTAGATACAAAAATAAGTATCAAAGTTACATTTGAGAGTATAGTAAATTAGTGATATACGAAACGAGTGAAAGTAACTTGTTTGACTAAAAGCATAACAGGCCCCTCTTTTATATTTGAGAACTTTAAAATTGCCCCATATTTTGTAAAGATCAGTGTATATCTTATGTTTCATGGGTGCACCGTATTTGGAAATAAATCCGCACCACATGCTCCATGGATCTGTTTGTTCTTGAGTGCTGTTCTAGCAATACCAGTTGATTCATTATTCTGATATGGGCTCAATAGCCCATGACAATATCCTTGAAGAATGAAATAATCCTAATTAACTAGTGTAGTTACAAACTACATAGAGATCCTGTGCAATGTAATTCAGTCCAAAAATAATACAATATGAGAGGCAAATTATACCATTGATGAAGTTAAACCAAGATCAGGATTAATGGTTAGGCTTAGATTAACTTCATAGATGGTATATTTTGTCTCTCATAGTCTCATATCACATTATTTTCCTACTTAATTACATTGCACAGAATCTCAACGTGCTTTGTTAGCAAAGGCACGCTATGATTATCACCTTTGAGCTGAAAATTCTCTCTTTTATATTGCAATCTAATTTTATCAAGCAATTCACCCTTACTGTTCATATTTCAGACAACCTAGGGCCTTACGCATGTATTTCAGGAAAAGGCTAAGCTGAGCTAGACCTTTTAATCGGATCTCTAAGCAATCGAATGGTAATATTAGTTTTAGTTTTATATATGTGTCATAAAACTGAGGTTCCTATATTGCTATATTTGTAGGAATATGAGGATATAGCAACACAGTGTTGATAATTAAATAGTTATAGCACATTCTCAAATGACACACTAACATCCCATGAATGGTCACCCTTCAACATATCAAAATACAAAACTAACCAGTAACAAAAGATGCCACTTAATGCCCTGCGACCAAGCTCAATCATCCCTAATATAGTTGAACTAGTATTAGGTGATCCTGCATAGTCCTAGTGTTATTCTTTTGGAACACTGCTAAACATATCTATCAAACGTACCAAACACAGGCACGGTATAAGCTTTAAAAAAGTGAACTTTGATATTCGATAACACATGTTTGGTTTGTCAAATGTTAGTCTGCATTTCTCAAGTTCCTAAACCAATTACTAACAAATCACACCAACCAATCAACAGGAACACCTAAAGCTACCCAACTTGCTCACTAAAATAAAGTAACATACCACATTTCATATAAGTAAGCTAGATTTTAGTTACTTAACTTAGCATCTTAACCATCAATAAGTGACACTGCATTTCCACAACTACACAACCAAATGAACATCTATATGAATCAAACTTCACATCATATTCAACTTATCAATATTTCCATGAACAATAACAATAATTATAAAATAAATATACAATAAGTGACACTGAGACAACCAATTGGGCATCTATATGAGTAAAAATTCACGGTATAGTCGATTTATAAATGTCAATTGGGCTTCTATATAGCTAGTGACAGAATACTTGCAGTATATACATACAATACACTACATTTATGCAGTACTATACATAGCATATATATATTGTAGGGGTGTGCAATAAACCGAAAAAATCGATCCAAAATCGAAAAAACCTAACCAAAACAAAAACCGCCGGTTTGGTTTTATGTTTTTGTAAAAACCGCACTAACGGTTCGGTTTTGGATTTGCATATAATAAAAACCGAAAAAACAGGACCGAACCAGATTCCTAAATTTTTGTTTTTTATATTTTATATTAAGTAATTTATAAGAATTTAATAAATATGTAACTCCAATATTTTTGATCAAATGTATAATAGTCTATTATTTTATAATTAACAAAATTATTTATACCTAAATTCATTATTTTTTGCCAAATTTTGTTTGGGCCTAAAATTTTCAAGCTCAAACGGCAAAAACCGAACAAACCGAAGCTAAACCGAAACCGAGCGGTTTCAAAACTCCCAAAACCGAAGTTTTTGTTTTCGGTTTGGTTTTAGCCAAAAACTGCACCGAACCACACCAAGCGCACCCCTAATATATTGCATTATACTACAACCATAGCTAATAGCCTAATACTAGTATACTACTGTAATTATTAACTAATTAACTAATTATAAAATAATTATACCTCAGAAACATCATAATACAACACACTAATCCTAAACGCCAAACTCCGAGTCGCCAACGCCTTAGCCGAGCCCGACCGTCCAACGATCCCCAACACAAATCCTCTACACCTCCTCATCCCCCGGCACAGCGGCTGGACCGAGCCAAGCCATCCCGAGGCCGAAAGCGCGTGCCGCGACAACAAATGCGTGCGCCTCAACAACCCCAAAAACAACGCCATAACCGTATCAGCCACCTCCTCATCTCTCGACACGTCCACGTGTACAACCCTACCAAGCCCTAGCTCCACGGCAACAGCTGAGTCCGCTGTACGGTCAGACGATCCGAGGACTAATATTATCTGCCACGGGCGGAGGCGGCGTTGGGCGGCGCGTGGGAGAAACGCGAGCGAGTGGAGGATGACGGCGGTGGCGGACTCGAGGTTGGAGTCGGAGAGGAGGTGGAGTGGCGCGTGGACGACTAGTGGTAGTGATGGTGTATGGTTACGGTAGGTTATTGTTGACGGTTGTGATATGGTGGTGGTTACGGGATCTAACGTCACCGGTGACGTCATTTTGCGGTTACTGGTTGTAGTGGTGTAAGTGGAGTAATGAGAGTGGTTGGTTTTGAAAAGTATGTTGGTTTTTTCAGTACAGGTCCTTGAAGAATTTAATTGTTACTTTTACGGAACGAGCCGAGCCCGAGCCCGGCTCGAGGGCTCGATGTCGAGTTTGGCTCGTGAGATGTTTTAATTTTTTTTAGCTCGGGTTTGGCTTATTTTGGAGAAAAACCTTAAACGAACCTAGTTTAGCTCAAGCTCGTTTACTACCTTAAACTAGCCAAAAGCTTGGTTTGAGCCTGGTAATGCGGTGTGGAGTTAAAACATAGACCTCTAAAAAGAGGTAAAACTTACAAATATACAAGGCTCGTTAAGGCTTGATGCTCTAAATTTTTTTTTCATTAAAGGCTCGAGCTCGGGTTTAAAAACTAAATGAGCTTTGTTTGAAGCTCGGGATCAGCTCGAGCTTGAAAAAACTCACATTATGTCAAGTTTTTATGGATCCGAGCTCGAGTAGCTCGCGGGAGGCTCGGCTAATCTATACCCCTAAGTTATGCCCTCAAATAATTTTCACATTTTACATAACAAGTTAAGATCCGCACAGACAGATTATGAAAAGAGCTTGGCTTGTTTTAACTTACGAGGGCTCGAGTTTGAGTTTGGTTTGTGGGTTTTTTTTTCAAGTTTGGGCATGGATTGGGTTTGGGCGTTTGTTATTTATTAATTAATTTATATGTATTTTTAATTAATTTTATATGGTTTGAGAAAAACTTTAAACGAGATTAAGTTCGGCTCAAGCTCGTGTACTACCTTTAAACGATCTAAAGCTTTGTTTGAGCTTGGTAATGTGGTGTAAAGTTGATACATAGACCACTAAAAAGAGAGAAAACTTAAAAAATAAACAAGGCTCGTTAAAACTTGACGAGCCTAAACTAGCTTTCTATACAAGGCTCGAGCTCGGGTTTGATAACTAAATGAGCTTTAGGATCGGGATCAGCTCTAGTTTGAAAAACTTGAATTAGAGACCCAATTTCAAATCCCACTAACAACACTTTGGAGGGGACATGGGTGGCTCAATGAAGGAAGATTAGGATATTTGTGATATCTAGTTCGATCCTGAGGGCGTCCGAGTTTTACCACCGGTGAGCCTTCGGTGGGTGGGTTTTCCCTAGAACTGGAGATAACTTGGAGGCGCTTAAGGGCTCCGTACAGCTGAGTTGGGTCAACTAGCGGTGGCCTTTTGCCTTGAGTAATCCGGTACAAAGTACATGGGCAACTCTGTTGGTTGGTCGTTAAAAAAAATATGACTTTTATTATTATAGTATTTATTATTATATGAATAATGCAAATAATTACCTCACGTCATTCGGTGTGATGGCAAAGAAGGTTTAATAACAAATTAAAGGTCGGGTGTTCAAGCCCAAGAAACACATATAATATAAATAATAATATTTGGATGTTTAATAAAAATTGGAAGCACTTAAATCATACATCATGATACACCTACTTACCTAGTTTTCAATGATACCAGGTAACTTGTGGCCCATTAGATATGTCATAGGCCGGTTACTATGGACCCATTCAGCCTACTTGTACACCATGACCTGATCGATGTCCGTGAGTGATGACCTCATGACCATATGTTCCAACCTTTTGCAACCCCACCAAAACAAGTCGTAATGAAAATAATTAAACAATATAATACTTAATACAATAAAGAATACGGAGTATTACATATTTTTCAATATTATTTTTCAGTATGAATGTTACATTTATACACATACACGGTTATTAAAAAAAACTGAAAACTTAAACAAGCGTGCGTCGACACATTTCTTTCCTTCACAAGTGTCAGGCAACGTGTGTTTTTCAACATGTTTTTTTATTGATTCCAATGGTAGTTCGGGGGGGGGGGGGGGGGTGCTGAAGTTAAGCAAAGGCTTTAGGCCCACTTCTCGAGGGCCCCCGGTTTTATTGATCTCAAGGGTTTGTGGTCTATAATTGTGCATACGAAAAGATGGCATAGGGATCACAACATCGAAAACAATTTTCTTATGTAAAGGGTTCCAGTTTTATTATTCGCTTTAAGCCTTCAAAAAGACAACAATCCTGATATTCGATCCCATGATTTTGTTGGACAAGTGATGCCTCATAATGGCTTCCTATCATTCGAGCCTGATATTCGATCCCATGATTTCGATGTTGTGAAGTTAAGCAAAGGCTTTAGGCCCACTTCTCGAGGGCCCCCGGTTTTATTGATCTCAAGGGTTTGTGGTCTATAATTGTGCATACGAAAAGATGGCATAGGGATCACAACATCGAAAACAAATTTCTTATGTAAAGGGTTCCAGTTTTATTATTCGCTTTAAGCCTTCAAAAAGACAACAATCCTGATATTCGATCCCATGATTTTGTTGGACAAGTGATGCCTCATAATGGCTTCCTATCATAATTCTTTTTTTAGTATGTACCCCCTCCGTCCCATTATAAGTGTCATATTTTGATTTTTTAAGTCTTTCTTGTTTAACTTTGACCGGCAATATCTTTGTTTGTGTTATATAATATTTGATGTAAAATATATGAATGGATTAGGTTTTAAATGTATTTTACATTGATATAATTTTCATCAATATATGACACAAACAAAAATATTTACGGTCAAAATTGCAAGAGAAAGACTTGAAATGTCAAAATAAGACACTTAAAATGGAACGAAGGGAGTAAAACATATTTTTAAAGGTGTTTTCCTCTATGATTATTTGAAACAAGGATCACACGTTCTTATTCCTTTGCTCCATTATGGTGTTTCCTTTCAGATCATTTGGTCATGACTTGGTAACCTAACTTTAACATTATGATATTTGCCAATAATTACTTATAAAATTCCGATAAGGGCATTCATAATAGGGTATGGCCCCCTCCCACATCACCCTTAAAATGGCCCAACACCGTTGTATACTTTTTAACAATAGGCGTTGCCCCTTGAATAAGTGAATTTCGCCCATGGCCATAATGTGGGGGGCACATGTGAGGTAAGAGCATCCCTTTTCAACCAATCATCATCACCCACGTCACTCATTTTCTTTAATTAGTTTATTTATTTTATATAATTTATATATTATTATAATTAGCCATTTTTTTAAGCGTTTTCACCTACGTGGTAGTGGCGCGACAAAACCGTTAGGGATGCTCTAACATCCGGAATTCATGATCACAAAACAATTCATGTGCTTGATTAACACTCTTTCTGAAACATATTAGAGGAGAAGACGTGTTTGAAAGTAATAGCAATGATAAGAGTCAAGAAAGTGTTATATTTATTTATTTGTGAAATGCGATGATCCACCTATGTGACAATGAAGTACGGGTGGTGTTTGTGCTTGTTCTAGTTGTCTCATAAACCAAAATAATACAATAGTTACCAAACTTGCAAACAAAAAGAAGTTGCGTATACTATAATTATTTCTACATAGTATCTTATCCAATTTTATTATTATTATAAGAAGAAAAAACATCATATTTGTTTTCGAATACTAGAATATAAAAGAATTTGTAAGTGGATGACATGTATATTCTATGTGCATGGATGGTACCAATTATAACAGACAACTAATTCTAAAAGGAGATAGACCAATGATAACACCATCCACAAGTTTACGAATCGTGAAACAAACGATACCAATTTCTTGGTCGTAAAAGAAATCATGAAGAAATAAAACCTACCATAAATTTAAATAAAAATAAAGAAAAAAATATGAGCTGGATTGATGAAAATTGCAAAAAGCTTGCCAAGATTCCTCAACCAACTAGGATTGTGGAACCAAAGAACCCTTTAGAGACGAGTTTCGATTACACGCGTTTATTAGAGCAAAGTTAAATTTGTTAGAGTACGTGGTTCAATACTCGACCAAGGCTGGTTATCAAGTTTTTAGTTCATTCTTTAAAGAGGTGGTTTCAAGCCGATCAGGTTTCTAAAACAATGTTTGATCAATGATACATTATATTTGATGTAATTACATCGCATCCAAAACATAGTGAAGAGACTACGTCTGGACAGGCCCAAACAAGAAGCCCAAGCCAGCCCAATCCAACTCAGTGGCGTCACGTGCACCTTAGACAAGCCCGAGGCCAACCACCGACCTGTCTTTGTTAACCTGGGGAGTCCAGAAATGAAAGGAACAGAATCTTAGAGGGAAAACATGATCCATTGGATAATAGCTTGTCCGTTGGCTGAGTCAAAGACCCAATGGATAATAGAGGGAGCTAAAGGACAACGGTTGAGAGTGAGATCCTGGGAGGGTTTCATATATATATGTACACGTTCCTTTTGTAAAGGCAGACAAAATATGCCGAATAAAACATACTTCTTGTTTACATTGTTATCTCACTGAAATTTATCAAAAGTCACCTCACACACTACACTTAAGGTATCAAGCATACACAGTCACATCACCATTTCAATTGAGGTTTCTACATTGGCGCCATCCGTGGGACCCTTTTTCGAACGGTCTCACCAATAATTTCAGGCGAGATGACCGGCGTAAACACAGATGGCGTGACGCCGATACCAAAGCCCGTGTCCAATGACAGTAGTGCACCCGCTGTAACTACGATAGGAGGACCAGTCGAATCTGACAAGAGACATCCGCTCTCTAATAATCTGCAGGACATGGAAGGGTCTGTGGCAATCGAAGATGAAACAGAGGAAGAAGACCAAAGAACCGGAGGGGAAAGAAACACATAAGAGAGGGAGGAAATCACTCCTGAGTTCATGCGAGCGCACAAGGACGCTCTCAAAGCGTTCCTAGAAGAACACGAAAAGAAGGAAAAACTTATGGCGGTCAAAGCCCGTTTGACGTTTGATACTCCGTCACCGGAAAATGGTGCCAGACCTGAAAGCACCCGGACCCAGGAGTCCAACACCCTCCTGGAATCGCTGGTCACACTCCTCTCGGCTGCTAAAGAAAAAGAGAAGAAAAAATCACTACCAGATACCTTGGATACCCCATACAGGCCCTCTGACACTCCTGACGTATCCAAGTTTACTCGGCGGATAGCAGAGGCCACCCTACCCCCCCAAACTTCGATATCCTACTACCGTTGACAAGTATGACGGAACGCAAGACCCGGAAGACCACCTCCATGCCTTTCGAGGGGCAGGAATGGTCAGTGGGTGTTCCATGCCGGCATGGTGTTTGATGTTTCCTCAAACCCTAACGGGGGGAGCCCGGATCTGGTTCGATAGCCTTGAACCGGGAAGCATAGACAGCTACGAAGAGCTGAGAGAGAAGTTCCTGAGAAACTTCAGCCAGCAGAGGAAGCCCATGAAAAATCCTAACGAGATTTTGCATATTCGGAGAGGAGATGAAGAAAAGGTGGAACAATTCATGGACAGATACGTGTCCGAAAGCATGAACATCAAAGGGGTCCCGGAGGTTATGAAAATCAGTGGCTTCATCAACGGGGTGAGATTTTCCTAGCTGACGGAAAAACTGGGAGAAGATTTCCCGTATACTTTCGACCAATTGATGGACCGTGTCCGAGCTTTCGTTAGGGGAAAGGACACAGGATCTAAGCTCCGAGAGTGGGAACCAAAAAAGGCGGCCCCAAAGCCGCTCGGAGGGAGGGGAGCGGGAGGCCACAGTCCTGAAAAACTACGGGGTCCATTCGACAAGACCCGCTTCACACCTTACCGCCCTCCTGGAAGCCATGCCGGGTACACACCCTCAACCACATACCATCCTCGCCGATTCCCCAGCCCTGTACGCCCCGAAGGGGGGCGATTCCGGCCATCTTACGGAGAAAGGCTTTCGCCGGGAGGAGAATACGTTTTGGCAGCGGATAAAGCCAAGTACCCAGCCAAGACCCCCAGCCCTTTCAAGCAAGCATATAAGCCCAATCCACAAGGGTATTGTAACTATCACAAGAGCCATGGTCACGCCACAGAAAACTGCGTTCAACTAAAGAAGTTGTGGGAGGCGGCCTTGAAATCTGGGCAACTGCCTCTTCCAGTCAGGGAATCCACCTCTAAGGTCAAAGATGAAGACGAATACAAACACTACGTCGATATGATTCGAAGAAGAGACCACGGTGAGGGGGATCCAGGAAGAGCCATGAAGGTGGGAAGGATGGGATCCTACGTCTCGGATACCGCCTGGATGAGGGCGGATATGTGGTTCCCAGGAATACTGGAGGAGGAAGCTCGGGAGATGCCTTTAAACATCTCTGCGAGTGTAGCGGGACATTGAGTGGCTCGAGTCCATGTGGATGGAGGCAGTGGAATAGAGGTAATGTATGAACATTGTTTTGTGAGACTCCAAAAGAAATTCGAAGCAGGTTGGAGGAAGATATATGTCCATTAATGGGGTTCTCAGGGGAAGTAGTGGAGCCTTTGGGATCTCTAACTCTGCCGTTTACCCTGAGAGACGAAGACAAAACTCGGACGGTCTACTTACGCTTTTCCGTGGTTCGGGCTCCATCAAAGTACAACATTATCTTGGGAAGGCCCGGGATGAGAGCCCTCCGAGCGGTCCCATCCACAGTACACGGCTATATGAGGTTCCCGACCCCCAATGGAGTAGCAACTGTCCGGTCGTCAACCGAAATAGTGGCTGGCATTGGCAAAGGGGTCAAAAAGAAGAAAGGAACGGAGGAATGGGTCCTCAATGGGGAATACCCGGACCAAACAGTCAGGATCGGATCCCAACTATCTGATAGAGGCAGGGCAGGACTGAAGGAGGTGTTGCTACAAAACGCCGACGTGTTCGCATGGTGGCACGAAGACATGACAGGAGTTCCGCCGAGTCTGGTGCAACACAGCCTTGATGAGTTCCATTGGATGGAGCCAGTCAGACAGAAGAAAATGAGTCTGGGCCCCCAAAAGAGCAAGGCAGTCCGGGAAGAAACAACCAAGCTTATGCGAGCAGGAATTGTTAGGGAAGTCAAATACCCGTAGTGGATCTCAAATCCGGTTATGATTGCGAAGTCGGATAACAGTTGGCGTATGTGTATTGATTTTAAGGACCTAAATAAGGCCTGACCGAAGGACTCTTACCCCCTCCCGGAGATTGAAAAGAAAATAGAGTCCCTTGAGGGTTACCCTCTTAGATGTTTTCTAGACGCATATAAGGAGTATCATCAAATTCAAATGGACCCTAAAGATGAGGAGAAAACTGCGTTCTACACCAATGAGGGAACTTTTTGCTACACCAAAATGCCTTTCGGGTTAAAGAATGCGGGGGCAACGTATCAACGATTCATGGATAAGCTTTTCGACCAACAAAGGGATCGAAATGTGGAGATATACGTGGACGACATGGTTATTAAAAGCACAAAAGAAGACCGGATGCTAAACGACATCAGGGAAACCTTCAACACCCTCAGAGGAGCTAACATGAAGCTCAATCCGGGCAAATGTTCATTCGGGGTTGAGGAAGGGAGATTCTTGGGAGTACTAGTAACTAACGAAGGGTTCAAAGCTAACCCGGAGAAGGTCGAGGCTCTGATTCAGATGGATTCCTCGAGAAGTATAAAGGAGGTGCAAAGGTTAAATGGAAGGCTAGTTGCACTCAATCGTTTCCTTTCCAAGATAGCGGATAAGACGCTTCCCTTCATGGCAGTCCTAAGGAGAAGCATAAAGAAGAACAAGTTTTGCTGGGATAACGAGGCTGAACAAGCCTTCCAGGCTTTAAAGGCGCACCTCTGTGAGCTCCCCACAATCACAGCTCCCCGGCCAGGGGAAGTCCTGATCCTTTACCTTTCACACATGGATCGGACCATCAGTTCAGTACTGATGGTTGAAAGGAAAGGAGTTCAGATACCCATTTACTTCGTTAGTCGCACGTTGAAAGGATCGGAAGAAAGATATTTTCCTATCGAAAAGACAGTGCTCTCTCTCATTTACACGGCGAGAAAGTTAAGGAGATACTTCCAGGCTCATGTTGTCCGGGTTTTGACAGACCAACCTCTCCAACGAGTGCTAATGAAACCTGAGGTGTCTGGCAGGCTCGCCAAGTGGGCAATAGAGTTAGGGGATCATTCGATTGAGTACAAGCCGAGAGCGGCTTTCAAAGGCCAAGTGATAGCCGATTTCCTCACGGAACGCCAGGTAGGGGAGCAGGGAGAACTTATTCCCCCGAAAGACAGGGCTAATAGGCCGGAAGGTTCAGAAGAATCTTTTTGGAACTTGTACACGGACGGGGCCTCCAACGAAGATGGGAGCGGGGTGGGACTCATACCTGTCAGCCCTGAGGGAATAGAGCTAACATACGCGGTACGACTGGCTTTCCCCAGCACCAACAATGAGGCTGAATACGAAGCCTTGTTGGCAGGGCTGAGGATAGCAAAAAAGATGCCCGTCCGACGTGTCAAGGCTCACGTGGATTCGCTACTTGTCGCTAACCAAGTCAAGGGGGAATATGAAGCTAAAGACGCCAAGATGATACAGTATTTGAAGAAGACGAAGGAACTGTTGGAAAGTTTTGACAGAACCGAGGTTATCCACATCTCCCGGAGTTTGAACAAAAAGGCAGATGCCCTGAGCAAGTTAGCATCCGTAGCCTTTGACCATCTAGAAAAATACGTCAAAGTGGAAACCATCAAACAACCGTCAATATCGGAGGAAATGATAACCGAGATAGAGGCATCCGAGCCTTGCTGGATGACACCATTGTTACAATACCTGAATGAGGGAACCGTCCCCGAAGACAAACAGGAAGCGCGCAGGTTGAGAATTTGAGCTCTTCAATATGAAATAATTGAAGGGGACCTGTACCGGAGGTCCTATCTAGGGCCCTCTCTCAAGTGCATCGACTATGAAGAGGCCGAGTATGTTATACGAGAAATACACGAAGGAATCTGTGGAATGCATATGGGGGCTAAGATGGTGGCGGCCCGTGCCATGAGGCCAGGATACTATTGGCCAGCCATGTTTATGAGTGCTTTAAGGGAAATACGGAAGTGTGATAGCTGCCAGATCTACGCCCCGATCACCCGGAAACCTAAATTGAATCTGGTCTCGGTGAGTTCTTCCTGGCCGTTCCAGAAGTGGGGCATCGACATAGTAGGGCCGTTCCCAGAAGGGTCAGGGAAAGCCAAGTTTCTGGTAGTGGCAATAGACTATTTCACCAAATGGGTGGAAGCCAAGCCTCTAACTACAATCACGGGACAACAAGTGAAGAGATTGGTGTGGGAGAACATCGTTTGTCGTTTCAGACTGCCCCACACTATCGTAAGCGAAATGGAAAGCAATTTGCAGGAGGAATGTTCAGGGAGTGGTGCAAGGAACTGAGAATCAAGCAAACCTTCACATCGGTGGCCCACCCCCAAGCGAACGGACAGGTGGAGAGGGCCAACCGAAGCATAGTAGAAGGAATAACCAATCGCCTGGGCCGAAAACGACGCTCGTGGGTGGAAGAACTGCCTCATGTTCTATGGGCTCATCGAACTATGCCCAAAGTCAGCAACGGGGAGACTCCTTTTAGCTTGACCTACGGAACGGAAGCCATGATACCTGTTGAGATCAGTTTGCCCACCAGCAGAACCCAGTTAACTGAAGAAGAAAATGAACGCGACCTTAGGCTAAATCTGAATTTAGCCGAAGAAAGAAGGGAGGCGGCTGCTAGGCGGGAAACCGAGTATAAGAAAAAGATGGAAAAATATTACAACTCGAGGGTAAGAGAGGTTAAGTTCAAGTTGGGAGACCTAGTTTTGCGAGAGAACGAGGCGAGTAGACAGGAGAACCAAGGAAAATTGGGGCCACGTTGGGAAGGCCCTTACCAGATCATCTGGGCCGAAGACAAGGGCGCTTATAAGCTGGCGTACCACACGGGGGAAGAAGTGCCCCGTACGTGGAACGCGATGCAACTCCGGAATTATGTGTGAAATCCCTAGAAAGAGGGACACCGGAGCAACACGCTAAGGGCTACTATGTGAAACATTTTGAAGCGACCAGCCGCGTGTACCCGACAAGGGTCTCCGAACCCCTAATAACCTCTCCGGGAGGAAATCGATGAAATAGATCATGATTTTTATTCTTTTTTGTAATCCATTTATGTAACATGATCAACCATGAATGACATGAAACTTATTTTGTATGAAAAACCTCTCCGAGAGTCCCCAAATAGGTTACTCGTGACCCGACGATGAAATCGTCGTCTAACACACAACGCCTAAAAGGAAACTATTCAGACAACTCATGTTAATCATATGCCTCCCGTCGTGAAAAGGGAGAAGGCCTCGCCGATAGGCTATCCGGTTAACCGAAACTATTAAACATTTTCTAAGTCATGCATGCATAATCAACATCTGAATAAACAGAGTACAACGTTACGTAATCATACATTTAGCCCCCAAGGGGAAAAAGGTGCAACATCCATACTTAAACCCTCAAGGGGTTGACATCACAAACGTACAAAATACTAAGGAAAGTCTTGGTAAAAAGGGTACAACCCCTTAGAAAACATCACAAACATACAAACATCAACTACGGCAGTTCGGGAGGTGGGGTGAGAGGGTCAACAACAGAGGTTAAGGCTTGAATCTCACACACCGGCATATCCGGGGTAGAGGAAAGTTGTGCCAATATTGGAGGCTCAAGGTTATTGTAGGCAATATAAGCTTTCTCTACTGCCGCTTCTGCAGTCGTCGAAAAGGTAGGGAGGTTGACAATGGGAATCCCCTTTTCATAGTTATCATAACCTGATCGCAACCCGTGCTGGAACCCCGAGGAGAAAACAGCCCTAACCATAACGTCCCGGGCCTGACAAATCTCTCGGCACGATCTAGCTCGCCCGTATACCAGTTTGAACCCGTCAACCATCAACCATGCCCGATCAGCTCTCAAGCTTTCACGTTCTGACTCCCAACCATCCAGTGCCAACTTCAAGCTATCACGTTCCCGCTTTAGCTCATCACATTCCCTGCGAAAATCCTCTATTACATGGTCCTTGTGAACTTGGATCTCATCCATGGCACACTTCAAACTCTCGTGCTCTTCACGCTCCCGTTTGATCTCAGCAATTGACTACAAACCAAATCAGAAACAATTCACTTATTAACAAAAGAAGGCGAAAAAGGGGAATTCAAGGAGGAAGGAACATGTACCTCCTGATATTTCTCGTAACCACTTTTAGCCTCAGCATATTGGGCTTCCAGAATAGCAACTTGTTCCCGACGCGCAGAAAGATCAGCCATCAGGGAGGCGACCTGATCCTGGGATTTCTTCAGCTCGACGGATAAACCAGATAACCCAGAAATTCTCTCCTCAGACAAAACAACTTTCCGCCCCAAACTCTGGATTTTTTGCTCCCCCTTTTCAACCGCCTGCTCTAGTGAGCCGATTTTCTCTTGATTCTGGTGCAAAACCTGGTCCGCGACGATCAAAGACTGTCGGGTAACAACCCCGAGAGCCAGGGTGCGATAAAGATGAGTTCCAAAGTCACTCACGAGGTTAGACAACTTCAGAGACTGAAGATGAGCAAGATCCACCGGCGGGACAACCTCACTAAGGAAGCTATGGGCCTGTTGGGGAGTAACCACTGAAGAACGGATATCTAGGTTCCATTTGGGGACGAACAGAATAAAGTCAGATAAAGTCTCAGCCTCTGGAGGTAGCTGAACTGGAGGGGAGACACCGCCCTTCGGGAAGTTTGCCTTTAGGATCAGAACGGGTGGGCCCAGGACCGCGATTGCCACTTTCTGTAGCAGAGACAACGGTTGAGAAGGTAAAGTCATCACCTAGATTAACAACTTCTGTGGCCGATGCGTGATTCGGCGGAGACGAAGACGATGGACCAAAGCAGAGACGCTTCGAGTTCCTCAAACGATCCTTCAGGGAAGCGTCAAACACGGCGACCAACGCAGATTTTGTTTGGGAGTCTCCTCAATATCACAAGACCCTTTGGGGTGAGGACGGGTCAACAGAATTGATTCGGTTTCAGATTTAGTCACCGATGCAACCGGAAGGTGAACGAAGGCGGCTGACGTCAAGGGCCCTCTCTGCAATACTTCCTTCAAACTCATTTATGTAAAACAAAAAAAGGGGGAAATTAGCAAAAAGGGTGCTGAAAGCAAAAAAAAGAACTCGATAAAATAGAAGAATCAACAAGGGGCTGAAAGACCTCGGCCATTTTCAAATATAGCTGGCCGAGTAGAGGGATCCGACCATATCCGGCTCATCCCCACCATATACAACAACGACTCCGGATAAGTCATGGCTTCGGTGGGATTGTTAACAAGCAAATCATATAGACCGCCCTGACTCGTGGGAAGACGAGGAGCAGTATCGCGAATGACCGAATCCGTGTGATGGCGATCATGAAGACCAGAGGCAAAATTGGGGGAAACGAAGAAAAAGCTGTTTTTCCACTCCTTAGGGCTAAAACCAGTCGTCATTTTAGTATAACAAGGTGGCTGTTTGTTTTCGTCGTCCGCTTTTAAGCGATAAAACCTACGGAATAAGGGGACTGTTGCAAAACCTCCATTAACTCGACAAGACACCTCGAAATGAGTAACTCGTAAAAAACCCAATGGGTGAACTTGAGAAAACCCTAATCGGTGATGCTTTAGCAGAGCCATTTGAAATTCAGTGAGAGAGTAACGGATGTTTGCATACTCTAAATTCTTCGTATACAAGGTGATGAGGTGAGGGCGACTTAAGGCGGTCTTATGGGACTCAGGCAGAATAGAGGATAACGATAGTGGAAGACGATAACGGGCACACAGGGTAAGCATCTGTTCTTGAGTAAGAATGGAGGTGATTGAAGACAAGTCTTCACGACTCATGACGGAAGAAAAACGAAAGACAAAACAGCAAGAACTCACCGGAACAGGGGAGGTGAAAGACCGATGGGAAATGATGGATTGCCGGCGAAAGGAGAGAAGGAGTGGCAGGGGAAAATTATAATGATGTGATGGCAATCTCTGAGTATAAGGGCAGTGTGGGGAAATGTGATTTAATTGGGGCCACAAGTTTTACCACTCCCATAATTGGGCTAAATGGGCCAGGAACAACAAAGTTCGAAGAAAGGGAGGTAGAACCGGACCGTGTAAACAGGCCCACCAGCCCAGCGCATGAGAATGTTTGAAGTAGAAATTGAGATGGACTCGACCTAAGTCTATTACCGTTGCCATAAACAACAACGACAATAGACTGGGGGGACTTGAAGAGACTACGTCTGGACAGGCCCAAGAAGTCAAGCCCAAGCCAGCCCAATCCAACTCAGTGGCGTCACGTGCACCTTAGACAAGCCCGAGGTCAACCACCGACTGTCTTGTTAACCTGGGGAGTCCAGAAATGAAAGGGACAGAATCTTGGAGGGAAAACATGATCTATTGGATAATAGTTTGTCCCTTGGCTGAGTCAAAGACCCAATGGATAATAGAGGGAGCTAAAGGACAACAGTTGGGAGTGAGATCCTGGGAGGGTTTCATATATATATATATGTACACGTTCCTTTTGTAAAGGCATACAAAATATGCTGAATAAAACATACTTCTTGTTTATATTGTTATCTCACTAAAATTTATCAAAAGTCACCTCACACACTACACTTAAGGTATCAAGCATACACAGTCACATCACCATTTCAATTGAGGTTTTTACACATAGATAACGTACACATGATAAATAAAAATAAATTCTAATTTTTTTTAAGGGACTAAAGCAAACCGTAGAGTTAATATACTTTACAATATATCGATTAATATATCAACCATATTTTATCTAGTTGTAGATCTCTTAAATAAGTATGTCACTATCAATTTGGACTATGAACATTCATGTTTACATTCACTTGATTCACATGATCATGTGTTCTTCAATATGTTCATCATTCATCACTATGTGTAGATTAATCAATATTTAAAGGTTTATCATTATTATTTGTAGGTAATAGAATACAATACCCCTATGTATAATATTGATTTGATAAGATCTTTGACTCTTTGTAATTCGCTTTCACCAATACTATGAGGAGGAGGCAAGAATTCTTTGGGATATTCCTTAAGAGTAGGTTTTTCTTACAAAGTAATATATTTTTATCATCTATAGGTTCACTTAGAGCTTCGAGTAATATTTTTAACCCTTTTAAGTAATTAGTTCATGCTTTTGATCTTAGATTGCCATGAAACTATGAAATTATTATTAAGCAGTTAAGAACACAATAAACCATTTGGATTACGTGTTGTGAAGATGACTCCCCCTTCTCCACACGAATGTTGTAGATTGAGTTGCAGACAATGATATCGCCCCCCCCCCCACCCCCCCACCCCCCGGGCGGCTTGCCTCATGCCATTATTCTAATGACAAGCAAATGGGAATTGCTTTTGATGTAAGAAAAATTGACTGACCTGGACTATGAATGGCGCCCCCACTCCATTCAGAACACTTGGTCTTAGAGTCAAGGAAAGAACCATTAGAGATTCAATTAATCAATATTATGGGTTTCTTTTAAACCGATTAAAGAAATTAAAATTGACACTTTGAGACTAATACCATAGTTTTTACTATATCCTTATACAAACATTGACTATCATTATTTTCATCCCACAACATAAAAAACACCATTATTTTGATTCTCTATCCTACTCTGCCAATTCTTGTTTTTATATACCTCCACTCATATCTTCACTCCTTTTCACTAAAGCATTATTTATATCCTACACTTTAGCTACCCCTCCCTCTCATATCTCTCTCATTCTACACTTTCTTACTGCAATTTGCAATTCTCTCAACTCACAGAATTCATTTCAAAAGCACCCATATGAAGGTTAGATCCTATTCTCAAATCTCAACATAACAAGAATCTTTACATTGTTACAAGATTCTATATCTATGTATTTAAGGTTTTATTGTTGGTTTACAAAAACAAGTTCCTAGCTAGATCTCATTCTCTATATTAACTTGACTCATTCATATGTTTTCAAGTTTCCAAGATTATGTATTCCCATTGGATCTTTGGTTCACTTTTCAGAAATAAATTCCAAATACTTTAGCAAAATGAATCTTTTTTATTCCTTAATTTCTGCTAATTCCCATGTTTCCAAATTTCTCTTTATTATGCTTAAATAGTTATGAGATTTGAACCCTCACCACGAAAAACAAAGCATTAAACAAAGCATTATCTAACACCTGATATCGCTACAAAATTTTATTTGTTTTCAAGACGTATTTTTTAAAGAGGTTATAACTTTTGGACATACAATTCCATTTTTAAGGATTTCAAATACACCTTTTTGTTTGATATAGTGTTGATATACTATATAAAGAACATTTTATTTATTTATCTATTTATTTATGATGTATTTCAGTACAAAAGTTAAGATTAAGATTATGCTTAAATACCATGAATCTTTATGCTTCTAGCCTATAGGATCTTGTGTTATACATATATATTTGTATAATATTCGCCTCGTGCATCCACGTCATTGATCCCTAAAAGGCACGCAATGTACTTGATGAGTTACAATTCAAATATTATATGTTAGCGTGATCTAAGTATTTGTAGTTTATGATAAAGTTTTATAAAATAAACCAAACGGTTTTTCATATACTGAACAAAAAATCCAATTACAACAAAGAGGTGAGTAAACGGATAACAAGCTGTACGTCACTCCTTTTAAAATAAAATCACATACAGTTAAAACAATATTGTATATTACTCCGTATCATTTTTCTATGATTTTGGAAAATTCAGATCAGTGAACAATATTTATGTTGTTTGGATACGATTGTTATTTACTTAATTGTTTTGATATATTTTTAAATTTACAGAAGTTTATATTGAAGTTGGACTTGAACGACGATAAAGACAAGAGAAAGGCTATGAAAACTGTTGCGGCTCTTTCGGGTTAGTTTCTTTAACATTGTGTATTTTTTTTTTTGAAATAAGTAAGTTAATATAATATACTATTCTTCTTTTAATGAGACTACAAATACTATAGTTAAAAAAAATAATTAATGATCTTATGTATTTTTATTACATAAAATTTATTTGAAAAATAGTTAAAATATGAGTATAATTTCAAATGTGGTGGTCACAAACTCACAATTCAATATAAGTAATGAAACATTTGATATACTTAAAAAAAGGTAAAAAAGAGGCAAAGTTGTGAATGATTTATATCTCCTCTTAATCCCTTACATTAGCTTTTTGTGTTCCACAAGGCAAAGATTGCTATAGCTTTATATCATCATATTATTCATGAAAATGATTTGGCTTTTTAGACTGATGCAATGCAGAGTTGTAATATATTCATTACTAAAAGTACATGTTTTAATTAGAATTTAATGGTTATGGGTAGGGAAAATGACACCTGATATATTGTACCACCAAGGATGACGTGGCTCCATAATGTTATTCATCATAGCTTTTTGTGCAAAAAAATGAAAATAGTTTGATTAGTAGATAACATTCTTATTTTCAAAATTAAAACATTTTTTTTGTTGGTAAAATGAATTTTATATAATATAAATATTGTGTCAAACCTTATATCATTAAAAATAACATATATATAAGATGTCCAAAACAGTATGGTCCTTGATTGCATTAAGACAAAAATAAGGCATATTAGGTTTTGATTGATTTTTGTATTTGGGTTACTGTGTTATGTTGTTAGTTTTAAAAGAAAACGTTATTAGCTAGAAATATGAATTAGGTTTAGAGATCACAAGGGTCAAATAATGGGACATTTATGTGGTTCATAATAACGCAATGTGTTGTGGTTTAACTAGCAATGGCTAGTTAAAGCGTCACGTCACTGCCATGTAGGCAGTGATTTTTAACTATAGCTCACCCGTTGACTATGGTGTGGTCGGTTAACAAGCTTTAACTAGCTAGTTATGGATGCTGGAGTAAATTAAAAAAAAAACAAAGGAAGTTTGATTGGTAGTAAGTTTGATGGCCCTATCTTTTCTATGTTTAACGCTCCTTACTATGTCAACATACTTAACACCTTGATCAAAACACAAAAGCTTGCATGCCTACAAAAGGATGATTGAAGTCGTTTTCCAAATATAATAATAGAGACAAATGACAATGATGGTTTTGTTGGACAAAAGCATGAAATAAGATGAGAATGACAATAATAGCCAAAATGTTTTTGTTTATTGTTGACAATAATATGAAATCTTGATTGAAATTTTAAGAGGAAATATTAGGTCATGTTTGTTTTTGGTTGTTCGTATGTTAAGGTTAAGGATAAGGATAAAGAGAAAAAAAACAAGTTGTTTTAGTTTTGCGTAAGGGAAACAACTTTATTTGAGTCATTTCAGTACTATACGATATAGTAAGGGCAAACAACTTTATTTGAGTCATTTCAGTACTATGCGATATATTAAAACATGATACGCATGATATTTGTTGACTAGATATGAATATGTTTCTATAGGTATTGATTCAATCACCATAAGTATGAAAGAGAAGAGCCTAACAATAGTTGGAACGGTTGATCCAATAAGCGCAGTCAGCAAGCTTCGAAAACTTTGGCCTACGTATTTGATTTCTGTGGGGCCCGCTAAAGAGCCTGAAAAGAATGAGGAGCCCAAAAAAGAAGAAGATAAGAAAGATGAGCCCAAAAAGAAAGAGGAAAAGAAAGAAGAGGCAAAGGCAGACGAACCTAAAAAGGAAGACGATAAAAAAGACGAAGCTCCAAAAGAAGAAGCGTCGAAGGAAGATCCAAAGAAAGACGAGTCTAAAGGAGAAGAGAAGAAAAGCGTTCCGCAAGAGCAATTTGTTGGGATGCTTATGCCCTATAAACCACATTATCCTCCAATGCATACTTACTATAACTATCAACCACCATATCACCATAGCATAGAGGAGAACCCTAATGCATGTGTTATATGTTGAAATAATTTGTAATTGAAGATATACTCTTTAAGGGGTTTTCTCCAAATCTTTTGGGAGATTGTCATTTGTCAATGTGCATTATAATGATGCAAATATGAAGCAAAGATAGTCAACGAAGAGTGAGAATGCATGTTTGTATATATGTCACATATGCTTTTATTAGGCTTTTTATAAAGATGTACAAAACCATAATAAGAAAATTTCTTCTATGTTTATAACATCATAATGTAAATATTGTTGAAAGGTGAACTTATAGCCTTCGATTATAATGTGTGAGCTCTTATCGTTATTCTCACTATTCGTCAGTTGCTATAGTTTCAACATCTTACTAAATGTGTCATATATATGTTTTATTTTTAGATCCAACAACGTGTTGAAAAGTGAGAGCACCACATAAGACTTCTACATTTTGTTTCAACAAAAAAAAAATACAAAATCGAAAAGCACGCAGATGCTTAGTATCTCTCTGGCCCTCCCTGCTATATTTTATCTCCTCTTCTAAATTTTTTAAAAATTATATCATAAAAATAACACATGCATATATGCATTTATATAAACGACTAACATTATAACCTTTTAAAAATAAAATTCGAAAACACTTAAATCAACATGTATACCTGGTAGATAAAACGTTAGAAGTAATTAGATAAAAATTTTAGAAGTAAAAAGTAGATAAAATTAGTTTAAAAAGAAACTAATTTTACTTTGAAAAGTTAATAATGTATAAAAAATAAAAAATATAAGTATTCAACTTTAAAATTTAAAACTTCTTATCTCTAAAATCAAAATATTAACTTCTTTAATATTTTTAAACGTGGTAACATGTCAACCCACTTTTTAACGGGTTGGGTTCGGATTAACCCATTTTTTAAACGTGTTGGATTCGGGTTGACCTGTTTAAGAAAACGGATCGTGTCAGCCGACTCAAAACCTATAATTTTTCGTGTCGAGTTTCGGGTCGTGTCAGGAATTGACACCCCTAGTATACCATATTATCATGGGAGGCTCGGAGGGTGTGCGAGCCGCACCATCGGCCGGGGCACATAAGGTTCGGGGGCACAAACTTTTTTATACATATTACATATATATGTTTTTTTTGTGTTAAAAATAAGGTTATTTGCAATGGTTTATAAGATATGTACATGCTCATAATGATTTCTGCTTATAATAAATTGGTCAATAAAAGTTTTATCCATGTACGCTAACAAACAAAAAAATTTCGCTAAGGCATCCGGCCCTTTTTTGTTGCTCGGCCGAGGTATTTAAATTTTCGAAGACGGCCCTGCATATTATTGGTTGTGAAACCTTCTATATGTGTATCGTTGTATATACATGCACTTGGACACACGTATGTTTAAATTGCATGTTTTGATTACGATAAAATAAAATAGTTTATATTATACGTGACAAAAATTATTAATTTATTATCTACAACACCATGCAATAAACATATTCATATTATTTTATTCGACCCATGTGGTAAAGTTGGTGAAAAAGAAGCAACTTGTATGCTTTAGTACTAAATATCACGTGCAATGAGAAACAACTTTTGTATTCGTTATATACTCAGTTACTTTGCTAGAGTGAATTTTGTTTCTGACGTGCGTCATGTAAATTATTTTATTTAAATTAAGAATATTGGTGTTTATTAATTCAAACTATCGTTTTCTTGTCACAGCTGTCTTAACTAACGAATTGGTTGTTGGCAGTCCCAACTTTTAACGTATTTATTCCCAATGGTCCGCAACTAACATATTCCGAACATCGTTAGTTGCCGGTCGCTGAAAAAACGTATTTTTGCCGGAAAACTCATATTTTTCTCGAAAAATCAACATTTTCGTTCCAAAGATCTTGATAACTTTGTATTGGACATGTAGAAACTTTTTTCTAGTAAAAGCCTCAATTATTGAGGTCACTGAAACCCTAGATACATTGTCGGAATTGGTTGATGGTGCTCACGTGGTGGTGGTGGTGGCGTTCTCCGGCAAAAAATGTGAGTTTTCTGGAAAAAAACGTTTTTTCAGTTACATGTAATACCGCCGTTAAGATTCTGTTAGTCGCAAATCATTATGAACAAATACATTAAAAGTTGAGACTGTCAGCAACCAATTCGTTATTGAGACCGGCGGTGACCAAAATACAATAGTTGGAATTAATAAAACTAATATATCTTTAATTATATATTATTATTATTATTATTATTCTCATCTTCTTTATTTAGATGTGTCAAAAATTGGGTTCCAATATGTAGAAACATAGATATTATATATTAATTTATATTTAGGACAAAAGCTATTCAGTTTTTATTTAAATAAAATTCGGAAATAAATAAGGTTTGGATACTTGGATGGTACAAATCTTAAATAAAGGCATAATGAAAGGGTGGAGGTCGGTTCAAATATTGAAATTGTCGGTTGAAAAGATAATATAATAAAACAGAAAAAAAAATAAAATCCAATGGTTGTAAGATTTTTAATTTTATTTATCTTTCTTTTAATAGGTAGTGTTTGGATTTTAGTTTAATGACTTTATTAAAGAGTTAAAACATTACGTTACGCAATGATAACAAGTTTTAATGATATAACAAAATGTTTGAAATAAAAAAAAATGTATGGAATTTGAGTGATATGTAGCGAAAATGGTATAAGGTTTTCGATATATATTTCAGCATGTCAATTTGAAATTTATTTCGTTTTAAAAGTTTTAAATAGGAGTGACAAGAATACCAAATAATCGAATTATAATGAAAATAACATGAGAAATATAAACAAAATAATTGAACTGATTGAGAAACTAATGATTCGATTATGATTTTCATAATAACCAAATTTCAAAGTTTAGCTTTTAGATGACATAGTTGTATGTAATAACCTAATCAAACTAAAAGTAAAAAACAATTTTTATATTATTTTATACTTCATAGTTCATAGTAATATTAAGAGAAAATTCTCAAAATAGATCAAAAGAGGAGAGATAGTGTATCAAAATAGGCCAAAAAATACTCAAATTCCGAAAACAATTTTTCAAAAACCATCGATTGGATCCCCATCAATGGTTTTCTTCATCCAATGCGAAATCAACACGTATAAAGGTGCTAACGTCATCCGATGATTTTCAATAGAATCAGTCTGGACCGATAGTTTTGGAATGAAAATCATCCATGAAAACCATCTCCAAAAATCATTAAAATCCGTGTTTTTTTTAAATTCATATGAGCAAATGAATTTCAAGTGAAATTCGTCTTCGGAGATGATTTTCAAAAAAACATGTATCACCACCACAATCTTCATCTTCTTCATCTTCATCTCCACTTTCTAGTCACCAACACCACCACTCCTCCACCACCATCATCTTCTTCATCTTCGTCACCAGACTGATTTCTATTGAAAATCATCTGATGACGTTAGCACCTTTACACGTGTCGATTTCACATTGGACGACGAAAACCATATGCAGGAATCCAAATGCGTCGACGCCGATGGTTTTCGAAGGATTATTTTCGAAATTTGAGTTTATCGGCCTATTTTAAGACTTACTCTCCTCTTTTAGCCTATTTTGAGAATTTTCCATAATAGTTATATGATATATAAAAAAAGTTTCATTATAAGTAGTACTTTTTTAAAAGCATATATTAATTGTTATTCATTTCCTTTACAAATTAAACAGCTACTAGCATTTTATTTGTCTAGTTCCATTTGTTAACTAGTTTGTTGTGTGTGTTTGATTGCTTCTACCGGGCCACATCTGACACGATATCTAACAAACACATAACCAAATCTATCTGTATGGTACCGGGTATCGTTATCAAATGCTCATCCCTACACTACACTAAGCCACACGTATTCACCCCTAGAGTTGCACAAATCGGATTTTTCACATACCTGGTCTTTCGGGTATGACCAGGTATTGGCAACACACCAAGCTTGCTTTTTTAGCAGAAATAAACGATCCCCTAGAGACTTGCTCGTATAAATTAAAATTTTCAAACTAACGAATATATGTAGCGTAAAAGCAAATAGGCGATTTTGCTAACGGGTCAAAGTGGAAACAGGAAGTGAACAGTTCATTGGACGATAATGCAAGTAAGAAAAATTACGTTGGGAAAGGATTTAGGGGTTTAAGAACTTTCATTGTACCACCTCTACCGTCAGGTCCAACGTTAGTAAGATTACCAAAATGACAGGTAAGACCGTAAGACATAATATAGATGTGCTGCATAAAAGCCAACGAGCCCAAACCATTACTAACAATTTGGTGACATAGGCAAGTAGTGGCGGTGCTAGTGGGTGAGCATCGGTGGAGGTGATATAGGGCGAGGGAAAAAAATAAACAAAAAGAAAAAAAGAAAAAAAACAAGTGGGTGGTTAGAATGAATTTGAAATGGACAAGGTAATATTTTATTCCAGTCCGACAAACCAAACACCATTTTTTCATTCCCTCACATTGATCCATTCCTTTCCGTCTCTCATTCGTACATAACAGTCACTACCTAAGAGTTTCTAGGTTGGGTTCGAGAAGATCAGCGAATCATGCGTGTTTACGACCTAAGCGAGAAAGAGTACTCCCACCTTACTAAAGTTTGACACCTCTTGTTCAACCGTGAGACCAACCAACTTTCGAAAACATATCAAACCGTTAACCCAAATAATAAACTGGACCGAATTTGCACAGTTCAACCATGAACATCAAACCGGAACCCCGCACTGACCTATGTCTTCAATCACCAACCGAAAACACAAAACACACTACAGGCAACTGAATAAGCTTTTAAGGTTGATCAAACTAAAGTTATATTTAATAATCTACAGCCTCTTTAATTTCTTGGAATTTAATTATTATTTAATAAAAGGTAATATGTAAAATTCCAGTAGTAGGGGTAGGAGAAGACCCGCGCGGTTTAGCAGAACCTCAGGCAAGCTTCCAGCTCTTTCTCATCTTCACAGTTATAACCCAACTGATACGCCCGAGCTACATCACATATTTATAAAAAAAATATCAAATATTTTTAATTACAAACGAGCGAAACAAAGAAAGTAAACTAAAACTCATACCAAAACGGCCAGATCCCATGAACGGTTCTGCTTCATCAGTCACACCCGCTTGCTGCTGTTCCTCCTAATTTTCAACCAAACAAAAAAATTAGCACTTGCAAATAATCACCATGTTCCTGTTCTGAATTAGGGGTGTGCAAAAAACCGAAAAAACCAATACGAAAACCGAAAGATCCAAACCGAAAAAACCGAACCGAAACAAAAACCGACGGTTTGGTTTTAAGTTTTTGTAAAAACCAAACTAACGGTTCGGTTTTGGTTTTGCATATAATAAAAACCGAACACGAACCGAATTCCTAAATTTTTGTTATTATATATTTTATATTAAGTAATTTATAAAAATTTAATAAACATGTGACTCAAATATTTTTGGTATAATGTTTTTCACAATTAACAAAATTATTTATACCTATATTAATTATTTTTTGACAACTTTCTTTTGATCTAAAATTTTCAAGATCAAATGGCAAAAACCGAAAAACCGAAACCGAACAGTTTCAACTTTCAAATACTCCAAAAACCGAAGTTTTGGTTTTCGGTTCGATTTTAACCAAAAACCGCACCGAACCGCACCGCGCACACCCCTATTCTGAATGATTACTTGAGTGCATAAACCGATTAAATTACTTTCAGATATTACTATTCACAAAACAATTTCTGTAATCACAAGTGACACACTAATTACTTATAACTGATTAATAACTATAAACGAAAAACATTATGGGTCAAGCCAACATACCACAGACTAGACCAAAATATAGTAATAACAACCAAACATGACGATATTCAAGAATATAAGTAGCCATATTAACAAATTACACCATGAATGGGTCGATAAACCTTCACGCCCAAAGTGCATTCATAATTCATAAAACCTCCCACATCATTTTTTTTCACAAAACTAGACAGCTACTGAAATAATATAATTTTAGTAATGTAATCATATTTGACACGCTAAATGTTATTAAAAACCTAATTTGTTTTTAAAACAGAATGTGCTTGAAACTTTGATAATCATTAAAATAATATAATTTAGATAATTCTTATTTAAAACGCGTAACTATTCATAAAGAAAATTTTGAACAAAAAGTGTTTCATGTCAACCCGCCCAAGTTGACACCTCTCAAGTAGGGGTGCAAACGAGCCAAGCTGCTCGCGAGCTACTCGAGATCGGCTGGTGAAAAAGCTCGACCAAGCTGAGCTTAAACGAGCCCGAGCCCGAGCTTCACTTATCGAGCTCGAGCTCGCGAGCCCGTCATTTATATATTTTTTTATAAATA